>NC_141991.1:196741303-197034852 GCF_049901715.1 Pseudonaja textilis | reverse complement strand
TCAGTATTACGTTGAAGCACCTTTGGTAGCAATTACAGCCTCGAGTCTTATTGGATATGACACAACAAGCTTTGCACACTTGGTTTGGGGGATTTTCTGCCATTCTTCCTTGCAAATCCTCTCAAGTTTGGCCAGGTTGGATGGCGACCATTGGTGGACAGCCATTTTCAGGCGCCTCCAGAGATGTTCAATAGGGTTCAAGTCAGGGTTCTGGCTGGGCCACTCTAGGACATTCATAGAGTTGTCCCTAAGCCACTCCTGTGTTGTTGTTGGCTGTGTATTGTCATTGTCATGTTGAAAAGTGAGCCTTCAGCCCAGACTGAAGTCCTGAATGCTGTGGAACAGGTTTTCATTGACGATATCCCTGTACTTTGCTCCATTCAGCTTTCCCTCAAGCCTGTCCAATCTCCCAGTCCTGGCTGCTGAAAAACAACCCCACAGCATGATGTTTTATTTATTTTATTTATTTTTGTCAATTGCTTACAAGATAATAGGTATAAGTAAAAACATAGTTATGGATACATATAAGAAAAATTAAAGAAACAATAGGACAGGGACAGCAGGCATGTTGATGCGCTTATGCACGCCCCCTACAGACCTCTTAGGAAAGGGGTGAGGTCAATAGTAGACAGTCTAAGGTTAAAGTTTTTGGGGTTTGGGGAAGAAACCACAGAGTCAGGTAGAGTATTCCAGGCATTGACCACTCTGTTGCTGAAGTCGTATTTCCTGCAATCAAGTTTGGTGCAATTAACCTTGAGTTTGTATCTATTTTTTGTTCTTGTGTTATTATGGTTGAAGCTGAAATATTAACAGATAGGACATTGCAATGTATGATTTTATATACTATACTTAGATCGGACCAAAGGCGGCATAGTTTTTCTAGGTCTAGAATTTCGAGTCTGGTGGCATAAGGTATTCTGCAATGAGTAGAGGAGTGGAGAACTCTTCTTGTGAAATATTTCTGGACTTTCTTAACTGTGTTAATATGAGATACGTAATGTGGGTTCCAGACTGATGAGCTGTATTTGAGTATTGGTCTAGCAAATGTTTTATATGCTCTAGTTAGTAGTGTGATATTACCAGGGAAAAAGCTACGTAAGATTAGGTTAACAATTCTTAACGTCTTTTTGGCTATGTAGTTACAGTGGGCTTTAGCACTTAGGTCATTAGAGATGAGTACTCCAAGATCCTTGACAGTGTTTGGGTCATCAACAAGTCTTGACTATTCAGCTTGTATTTTATTTTCTGATTTATTTATTTTTTTTGCGAATATGTAGGACAGAGCATTTGTTTGTTGAGATTTGAAGTTGCCATTTGTTTGACCATTCTGATACATAGTCAAAGTCTTTTTGAAGGGTAGCAGTATTGTCTGTGGTGTTGAATAGCTTTACATCAACAGCGAAGAGAACACAGTTGCTCTTGATATGATCACAGAGTTCATTTATGTAGAGTATGAAAAGAGTTGGTCCTAGAACACTGCCTTGGAGGACACCACTGTTGACAGGTAGAGAATTTGATAGGACGCTCCCAATTTTGACCATTTGTTGTCTGTTTGACAGGAATGCTTCTATCCAGTTATGCAGGTGTCCAGAGATACCGTAAGATTTTAGTTTTAGGGGTAGTTTGTCATGTAACACTGAATCAAAGGCTTTACAGAAGTCTATGTAGATTGCTTCTATTGCTTTGCCCTGATCGAGTTGTGTAGTCCATTTGTTTTTGCAGTGTAAGAGTTGCAGATTACAGGATAGTTTTTTCCTGAAACTAAATTGTTTATTAGAGAGTAGGTTGTTTGTATCTAAGTGGATGATGATGGATTGGTTAATAATTGATTCCATGACTTTACAGGTGACGCAGCATAAAGAGATTGGTCTGTAATTTTCAACTAGGCTGGGGTCTCCCTTTTTGAAGATGGGGATTACCGTGGCTTGTGACCATAGTTTTTGCAAGGAGTTGGTCATGAAAGATTTTTCAAAGATTATGCTTAGAGGTTCGGCTATGGCAGTGGATAGCTTTTTTAAGAAGTAGGCACATATTCTGTCCGGTCCAATAGATAGAGATGGTTTTAGATTGCATAGTGCTTTTTCAACAAAGTCTTCTGTAAAATTGATATGTATTGGATCATTGTAATTGTCTGTGGTTCTACTAGAAAATACTGGGCATGATCCATTGCTGTTTACAAATACTGAGCCAAAGAATGTGTTAAAGAGGTTGGTTTTAATAGTGTCGTCATTGCAGTCTTTACCATTAGGTCCTTTCAGGGGTGGGATGGACCTTGAGTCTTTTAGCTTGTTATTTACCAAATTGTAGAAAGCACGGGTGGAATTGGTGAGTAGAAGGTTTTCTTCTTGTTTAATGTGATGATTGGTGCATTCAGTCTTTATCCGGTGGCATAAATTTTTGTATCGGCTTTTGAAGTTGGCAATGTGACCAGATTTGTTTTTCCACCAAAATGATTTCTTTTTGGATTGAAGCTTCCTTATTGTTATGGGTAATTTGTTTTTTCTGGTTTTGGGAGTTGTTAATGGTACATGTAGTTTGATAACTCTTTTGAGTTCATGTTGATGTTGCCACCACCATGCTTCACTGTTGGGATAGTATTGGGTAGGTGATGAGTTGTGCTTGGTTTCCTCCAGACATAACATTTAGAATTCAATCTTGGTTCAATCTTGGTTTCATCAGACCAGAGAATCATGTTCCTCACCGTCTGAGAGTTCTTCAGGTGCTTTTTTGCAAAGTCCAAGTGGGCTTTCATGTGTTTTACACTGAGGAGAGGCTTCTATCTTGGCACTCTACCATAAAGCCCAAATTGGTGGAGGGCTGAAGTGATGGTTGTTCTTCTGGAACTCTGTCCCATTTTCACACGGGATCTCTGGAGTTCATTCAGAGTAACCATCAGATTTTTGGTCATTTTTCTTACTAAGGCCTTTCTCCCCCAATTGCTCAGTTAGACTGGGCAACCAGCTCTTGGAAGAGTCCTGGTTGTGCCAAACCTCTTCCATTTGAGAATTATGGAGGCCACTATGCTCTTTGGAACTTTCAGTGCAGCAGAAATTTTATTGTAGCTTTCCCCAGATCTGTACCTTGCAATAATCCTATCTCCGAGCTCTGTAGGCCTTTCATAGAGATATATGTGCCTTTCCATATCATGTCTAGTCAATTTACCACAGGTGGACTCCAAAGTGTAGAAACATATCAGCAATGATCAAGATAAATGGAAGGCACCAGAGCTAAATTTCACGTTGTTGCAAAGGATCTGAAAATGTATGCCAATGTGATACTTCAGTTTTTAAAATAAATTTATAGGCATTTCTAAAATTCTTTTTCACTTTGCCATTATGGGGTATTGAGTGTAGATTAAAGAGGAAAAAAGAAAATGAATTTCAACAACTGTAGAATCAGGCTGCATCAAAGCAAAATTGACAGAAAGTGAAAGGGGTCTGAATACTTTCTGAATGCATTGTAATTGTTTCAGATCATAGTTATGGTTACATGTTCTGCATGCAGAATGGTACTGATCAAATGAGACTAACTTGATGAATATGTCTTTTATCATTTTTTCGTACGTCTTTGTACAAAATTATCCCATTAAAAACTATAAAAATGTAGTAGTATACCGGTAGTTCTTGACTTATGACCACATTTGAGACCAAAATTTCCATTAAGTAAGAAGGTTAGGTTGCACCAAATTTTACAACCTTTATGCCATGGTTGTTAAGCGAATCACTGTAGTTATTAAATGAATTACATGATCATTAAACAAATCCAGGTTCCCCCATTGCTTAACAGCTGGGAAGGTCACAAATGATGATCACATGTCCCTGGGATGCTGCAACCTTCATACATGCTGGTTGCCAAGAATCTATATTTTCATATATCTTGAGACAGTGGAAATGCTGCCACAGTTGTAAATGCGCAGTTCAGTTGTAAGTCACTTTTTTGAATTTTTTGTAACGGTTCAGAACCGTAGTAACTTTAAATGGTCCCAAGCAAATGATTGCAAGTTAAGGACTACCTGTATACTATGAAAAAATATGTATGTGATATTTACTCAATTTAAATGCAAAGGGCTTGATTTAGACTTGATTCAAAATAGCAAAGTCCATTCTCAGTGCATATGACCATCTTAATTTCCCTTTGCTTTCTTAACTTTCCTCCTCTTAAAAAAAAGAAAAAATAAATTGTAATGCACCCTATTTGCATTGGAATGTCTGGATTCTACTGACTCATCAGTTAAGAACTGACATGATGTTATAAAACTTTTTAAATCCAACCATAATTACTTTGAATAAGAGAAAGTTAATCAGATATTTTTATCATGTTGAGCATTATAAATGAAAACTGAACTGCTACTTTCACAAACGTTTCTGTTTCTCATTTTTAATTAAATTTGTTCATTGTAGAAATGTTTTTTTAAATGTTTTATAGATCACATGATAATTCAGCTCAGCAAACAAGTACTTCAGGGAGTACTGCTACCACAACAACATCAACCAATAGTACCTCTACAAATCCAACAAATACCACCCCATTTGGTTTGGGTAAGGCCCTTAATGAGAGGGATATTTTCTAAATAAGCTCTAATCTGATATGATCTCTACTGTCCATTGCCAGATATATCTTATTGACTTTCCATATTTATAGTAAATGAACACCCATGAATATAGGAAAATATACTAATGCATATATATGTAGCTAAATGGTAACTGGTCTTACAAGTGTATATGTACTGGGAATTCTTGTGAAATTTGGAAGTACTGGTCCAAAGTGTCTCATTATACAGGTTGTACACACAGGTATACTGTATAGGTGTAAAACTGAATTTAAATAGATTAGGGCCAAGAATTATTCAGTGACCATTCAAAGTAACAATAGCGTTGAACAAGGGGAACTTACAAAAGGTCCTCATGGCTGCAGCCACAGCATCAGTGCAGTCACATGATTGTGATTCAGGCACTTGGTAACCATCTTGCAATTACAATGTTGCAATGTCACATGATCATGTGATCGCCATTTGGAAACCTCACTGTTGGTTTCCAACAAGCACAGTTATTGGGAATCTGGCATTTTTATGAGATGGCTTTTTATATAGTCCATTAAATAAAAAAACATAAATGTTCTCCATTCTACTAGGTTTCTGTTACTTGTGCTATATTTTTATTCTCTTGTAACAAACAAGAATATAATTTGGCTTTTCTAATTTTTAAAGTAAATCATTATTTTTGTTAAGGTAAGAAGAAGCAATTCCTTAAGGCAGTGGCCCCCAACCTATTTTGTGCCACGGCCCGATACCGGCATCACAAAATGATCCGCAGCCCAGTACCGGCATCAGCACACATGACAAGGCGAGCCGAGCCGAGCGACCCCAAAGCAAGAGCCCCCTTTTTCGGCTTCATTTGTTCAACTAGAACCCATCCAACAAAGTGGAAAACTTGTCCTTCCACTAAATCCAAATTAAATTTGTTTTCGCTCAGTTTTTTTTTTTAACAGCGGCACCCCATCTGACCCCCCCACCTCACGGTGCTTACCCACCCGCTTGCCTTGCAATGAAAAGATTCTCCTGCAGAAGCGGCGCAACCGACTCCCTGATATCCTCCTACACGGCCGTTTGAATTTAATCTCGCGCCTGGAGGTCACGTGAGCGACATGGCCCTGCCTGATTAGTGCAGCCAGGAGCTTGAAATTAGTCAATCAGGAAGCAACAAAATGTTACTCGGCTCACTCTTTCTGTCCAGGGCTCAGCAGCCTGTGTGGTTCTTTTGAAAAATGCATGCCGGTTGTTACCATTCCCCACCCCCCCACACTTCCCTCAGGGCTAACCACCCAGATTGGCTATTTTTTGCATATAAAGTTTTGCGTCTGCCTATATCCTGGTCCTACCTCTCTTTTTTTTTTTGTTCTGTAATTTGTGAGTTCCTTTTGGGGGGAACGAATGCCTGCTGTAGCAGAACTTTATGCAATTCATTTTTCGTATTTTCATTTTGGGAGAAAGGAAAGAAGAAAAATTGGAGTCTTTAAAAAAAAACTTTCTCATCGAAGCAAGATGGCGGCGCCCAGCAAACCGGCGGCCTGGTAGAAAATGTTCCACGGACCGGGACCGGTCCGGGGACCGGTGGTTGGGGAGCCCTGCCTTAAGGGATACCGTACCATTTCGTTATGAGCAAAAGAGGGAGAACCATATAGGCACAAACTGGTTTTCAGGCCAAAAGACAACTACTTTTAACAATGTCGGCAATCTTGCTGAACCACTTACTGTCATCAGACTTCTCTTTTACATGCTTCAGTACAAATAACATTGACATTCCTAAAGTATTGGACACAACTCAAAAAATGGCACAAAACAAAATTGGACAGCTAATAAGAAAACATACTTCCTTTAACTAAAAAAACCCTTATTAATAAAAAGTGATACAGAAACAAATCCTAAACCAATATTTAATATTTTTGTTGTTTCTTGAAGGTGGCCTTGGGGGACTTGCAAGTCTGAGTAGTCTAGGTCTAAGTACCTCAAACTTCTCAGAACTACAAAGTCAAATGCAGCGACAGCTCATGTCCAATCCAGAAATGATGGTTCAGATTATGGAGAATCCCTTCGTTCAAAGCATGCTTTCAAATCCAGACCTAATGCGACAATTAATTATGGCCAATCCTCAAATGCAGCAACTGATACAGAGAAATCCAGAAATCAGTCATATGCTCAATAACCCTGATATTATGCGACAGGTAAGTTATAATAGGTCATATAATAGGTATTGGATAATGATTTTGTCACCACATACAGTAAATTATAATTAACACATTCAAAATAAGTGAAAGTATGGCTCATTTAATGGATATATAATTATATTAATTTTGTTGTTTATATTTATACTGATGAATTCAAAGTTGGTTTATAATGATTCATACCTTGGGTCAGTCTAACTTACTATTGCCAACCATCTGCATTTACACCAAATTTTTCAAAGTTGTTTCAAGTTCTTCTATTGGAGAAGATTTGATGGGAGGTTATTTGGATAACTTTATAATCTCAAAATACAATCTTAATCACAAAATATTTATATTTTAAGTATGTTCAGATTGAGCAGTTTAGTTACTTACGTACCTAATCAAAGTATATTTGGTTAAACCTATATATTGTGAATAGCCATTGCATTCCAGTATTGGGATAACCATTGCAATTTTACTATATATCCATACATATATAAAGATACAGTTTGTTTGTTTATCAAATTTATACAGCACTCATCTCAATTAAGTGTCTCTAGGCAATTTACAAATATAGGCCATGCAGGCATATAAAAGAGACATAGGCAAAAACAAAGTTAAAAAGTTTTTTAAAATGCAGAAGAAGCACCCTCAAATCACCCACAATCCCTCAAATTTGCATGCCATTCTTAGATCCCAATGCCAATTGGCAGAGCCAGAACTTGATGATTTCCAGAAGGCCGGAAGAGTGGCGGCCTGCCTCATTCTAGAGTAGGGATAGGCAAGATACTCCATAGGGCAGTGGCAATGGCAGAGATGCTCTCTTCCGAGACTCTACCAATCAAAGTTCCTTAATCAACAGGATTCACAACATATCTCCTCTGCCTGACTTACATCAACCAGATTGAGATGCCATTTATGAGATCAAGTATCAAAAATTTCCTTCTCTGTCAGATGTTTCTTTCTAGAATTTGTCCTTGTTCTTTGTTAACCTCTCCAGCAGTCTCTCACAATGAATCTTAATTACAAAGCTATTCTACCTTCATAGATTTTGAATAAGCATGAAAGTAGTCTTTGCCTCCTGATATATGTATTTGTTGGTAGAATTGTTCTTTTCTTAACTTTTTTAGACTCTGGAACTTGCTAGAAATCCTGCAATGATGCAAGAAATGATGAGAAATCAGGATCGTGCCTTGAGTAATCTTGAAAGTATACCTGGTGGCTATAATGCTTTGAGACGAATGTACACAGATATACAGGAGCCAATGCTGAATGCAGCACAGGAGCAGGTGAGTAATGCTAGAACTTTAAATAAGCTGAAATTAACTGTCTAACTTAATCCTTCATTTTCATTTTATTTGAAGAGGCGAAAAATTAGCTCTTTTATCTTGCCTTCTATAATTTTGGTAAACATATCCTGCTAAATTATAGAATGAGGAAATAGCCTACTGCAATGGTGTCATTAAACACAAATTACTTAGCATGTGATGCTTCAATTTTTGAGAAACTTTTTTTGCAGAAACCCCTCTAATAGTGCTTAAATAAGAAATATTTAGCAATGAATATCTAGCTTGTACTTTATTTTATTCCCTTGCTGTTATGATGAATTGTTGAATGTAATATGCTACTTAATTAAAAAACCAAAACCCTTGTCTTAAACCCTTTAATGTAATTTATAAAGTTATTTGATACTATTTTTCTAAAACATTTTGTTCAAATAAAGATTCTACTTAATGTAGAAACTTTTGGGGACAGTATTGTGCAATCGTGCAAAATAGTGCAAGGATCGAAAAGTAAGGTTGAAAATAAATATTTAAAAATTGCATGTATATTGTGAGTTTTCAAGAAACTCACTCTTAGGATTTCACGTAATTATATAAAAATATCAAAAGTACATATAATGCAACATTATTGTCTTGTTTGAAATGAGAACAATGAAATCCCATGAGATTTGATGATCTTGTAATATAGTGAACCCTTTAATTAAATAATGTTTATTTAAACTTCAGGGTTCCATGGACATCACCTTGGGTGGGGAATCATAGACATGTTGGCATTTCATGGGCATAACTTTGCTACCTCTCTGGCTAGGAGGTTTTCTGTACACTTTCGTTTGCTTTCTATATATATAATATATATATATATATATATATATATATATATATATATATGTAGATCTTTGGTTGTTCGGGTTTTCTCCCGCGTAAGATTCAAAGTATCTAGGCAACGTTTCGATGAAGTCTCATTCATCATCTTCAGGCTTCTGTCTCCGGCTCTGTGCTTCTCAGAGTAATGGAGATTGCAGCTGCTTCCTCCTTTTAACTGCCAGTGGGGGTGGGACTTGATTGGGTGGGGGCTTGGCTGTGTTCTGATTGGGTGGGGGGGTGTTCTCATTGGTAGGGGGTTTGGCTGTGTTCTGATTGGTTGGGGGGTTAGCCGTGTTCTGATTGGTTGGAGGCGTGTTCTGTTCAGGAGGGGGCTTGGTTGTGTTCAGGTTAGTTTTAGTTGCTGGGGGATTTGAGCTGGAGAGTTGTGATCTTGCTGTTTGGCTTCTAGTTCGTGGTCCTGCTGCATCTTCATAGTGGGTGTTGGTTTGCTTCATGTATGGCTCAGAGGGGTTTGAAGTGGGTAGTGATGCAGCTGCAGTGCAGCTTCTGGTCCATGGTCGTTTCTCATTTTCTGAATGGGTGGGAGTCTGTTTTCTACATGGAAGTGTGGTGGTGGCATCTTGTGTGGCTCTCATGGGTGTGGGTCCGGTGTCCTTCTTCATGTTAAGTATTCGTCTGTTCATGAGGGCGGGTTTCCAAATGGCTGGAAGGCGGGAGGTGTCATCTCGTTTGTTCATGCTGTGTGGGCGTTTTTCTATCTCTATGACTTCTCTGATTATTCTGCTGTTGAAGTGTTCGGTTTTGGCAATAGTTCTGGTATTTTTAAAATCAATTTCATGTCCTGTGGCTTTGAGGTGTTGGACCAGGGAAGAGGTTGTTTCTTCTTTTTTGATTGAGTTCTTATGTTCTTCAATGCGTGCAGCAGGACCACGAACTAGAAGCCAAACAGCAAGATCACAACTCTCCAGCTCAAATCCCCCAGCAACTAAAACTAACCTGAACACAACCAAGCCCCCTCCTGAACAGAACACGCCTCCAACCAATCAGAACACGGCTAACCCCCCAACCAATCAGAACACAGCCAAACCCCCTACCAATGAGAACACCCCCCCCACCCAATCAGAACACAGCCAAGCCCCCACCCAATCAAGTCCCACCCCCACTGGCAGTTAAAAGGAGGAAGCAGCTGCAATCTCCATTACTCTGAGAAGCACAGAGCCGGAGACAGAAGCCTGAAGATGATGAATGAGACTTCATCGAAACGTTGCCTAGATACTTTGAATCTTACGCGGGAGAAAACCCGAACAACCAAAGATCTACATATAAATACCCGGAGAACCTCAGAAAACACATATATATATATATATATATATATATATATATATATATATATATATATATATATATATATATATATATATATTATACATTATATACATACATATATATTATATGAAGCATACATGAAGCAAACCGACACCCACTATGAAGATGCAGCAGGACCACGTACTAGAAGCCAAACAGCAAGATCACAACTCACCAGCTCAAATCCCCAGCAACTAAGACTAACCTGAGCACAACCAAGCCCCCACCTGAACAGAACACGCCTCCAACCAATCAGAACACGGCTAACCCCCAACCAATCAGAACACAGCCAAACCCCTACCAATGAGAACACACCCCCACCCAATCAGAACACAGCCAAGCCCCCACCCAATCAAGTCCCACCCCACTGGCAGTTAAAAGGAGGAAGGAGCTGCAATCTCACATTACTCTGAGAAGCACAGAGCCGGAGACAGAAGCCTGAAGATGATGAATGAGACTTCATCGAAACGTTGCCTAGATACTTCGAATCTTACGCGGAGAAAACCCGAACAACCAAAGATCCATATATATTATATATATATATATATATATATATATATATATATATATATATATATATATATATATATATATATATATATATATATATATGAATACACACACACACACACACACACACATACACACATATAGCAAACATTCCCAGAAGATCTCTAACAAAGCAGAATATCTTCAGCTCTCATCTGATGAGTTTTAATGCAAAATCTTAGATAACAGTTTTGAATAGGTTGATATGAGTGCAAGTTCTGCAAGTTCAGTGGACCATTCTGTTTCCAGAAGAATTGGGGTTTTTTCCCCGCTGGGTAAATCTGTTTCTTTCTTAATTTTTTTTATAGTTTGGGGGCAATCCGTTTGCTTCATTAGTAAGCAATTCATCAGGTGGGGACAGTCAACCATCTCGCACAGAAAATCGAGATCCTTTACCAAATCCTTGGGCTCCTCAAACAACCACACAGAGCTCTCCAAACAGCAGCAGTAGCAACAGTGGAGATACTGGAGGAGGCAGTAGTGTTGGAAGCAGCAGCACTGGAAGCACAGGACAGAGCTCAGCAATGCCAAATTTGGGACCTGGGCTAGGAGGTATGTTCGTCTTAAAGCTTACTTGATTTTCTTGAAATAGCAATAGCACTTAGACTACATATATACCGTTTCACAGGGCTTTACAGCCCTGTCTAAGCAGTTTACAGAGTCAGCATAACGTCCCTAGATCCTCATTTTACTGACCTTGGAAAGATGGAAGGCTAGTCAACCTTGACCTGGTGAGAATCAAACTGCCAAAGTGCAAGCAGTCTGCAGTCTGTAATATTGACCTTCAATACTGCATTCTAACTACTGCAACACTAGGACATTGCTCAAATTATCTATCCAGAAAGGCATACATGTTAGTCTTGTTCTAAATTCAGTTGAGCGTTAAATGAGTTTGGATTGCAAATGAAATACTAGTTATTTGAGTATTATTAAACAGCATGAAATCTCTTATCCCAAAGGTGCTTTTTCAAGAGGCAACTGGACTTTCTGGTTTTTCTTTAAAGATGTTTCACTTCTGATCTAAGAAGTTTCCTTGGAGCTCAAGAAGCTTCTTGGATGAGAAGTTAAATGTCTTCAAAACCCCCCCCAGAAAGTCCAGTTGCCTCTTTAAAAAGCACCTTTGGGACAACCAGACCTGGATCACTGAGAATCTCCATAGACATGATATCTCTTTGTTTATTTTGACTGTTGAATTGCATGTTTGTTTGGTCCTGAGTGATGAAAATAATTGCACTGAATAGATAGGTAGTCATCTAAGTCAGAGAGAGAGATGATGTCATGGCACTGTGTTGCTGAAACTTTGTTTTCCCCTTTCAAGCTGGAATGTTCAACACACCTGGCATGCAGAGCTTGTTGCAGCAAATTACAGAAAATCCGCAGTTGATGCAAAACATGTTGTCTGCGCCTTACATGAGAAGCATGATGCAGTCACTGAGCCAGAATCCTGATCTTGCAGCCCAGGTAAGTCCTTGACAAAAATCCATGCTGAATTAGAATTCATCTATGGTATTTCCCACAACTAGTAAAATGTGGACTTCTATTAATCAATAATATTACATTTCATTTAGACATAAATGGCAAAAAAAATAGCACTGTTGCAAAGTTGCCACTTTGTACCTTATCCTCTGCTCCAGATCATATTAATTAAAATACCCCATATTTTCTCTTGAATTCTACAAAAGTTGTAATGACCATTTTGACTTCATTGTTTCCAGCCACAATCATTTCTGATCTGTTTTTAAATTGTTTTTATTTATATTTGATCTTTCAAAGATCTTTCAAGACATCGAGTTAAATTCAAAAGTACATTTGCTACTATCTCCTCTGGTGCCAAGTGCTTCCTTTTAGCTGTACTTGTTGTTTTGTAAATACTGCTTTATTAAATATTGTAAAAATATAATATTTGCTAATGAAATTTTGAGCTGCCTGAATTAAATCTCTGAGAAGTCAAGAAGCCTAATGATTGGTGCTGGTACTTTTGTGACTTTTGTAGGCCCTTTATAGCAGCAGTCGCCAACCAGTGGGCCACGGCCTACCAGTGCACCCCCCAAAAGCAATTAATCCAGGCTATGCAGAAACACAAGGTTGCGCCGTCCACATGGCCCGTGGGAAGCCTCCCCGCCCACTCACTCCTTACCCGGCAAACTTGCCTGCTAATTTGCTATTTTTTTCCTACCGTCATCTGTTCTGCTTTGCTGGGAGATTTAGATTACCTAGGAAGCAGGAAATGGTTGGATTTCTTGCTTTCTAGCTAGTCTTTAGATCTTCGGCTCTGCTTTTAAGCACAGCCGAACCTACCTTAGGACTGAAGGTTGTATTCAGTGCAGACTCATGACAAGCAAATTTGAGAGACTAAGCTAGCCGATGGCACATAGATAGATCACTGAATGATTCTGTGAGCAATTCAACCTGCTCTGCCTGCTCTGCCTGATTTTGGGTAAAAGTTGCTCTTTTTTATGAAAAATTCAATATTTATATAAATATTTATAATATTTACATACAAACCATGCCCAGCCAGTCACATGACCACCAAGCCACACCCACAAATTAGGCCACACCCACATAACCGGTTAGTGGTCCCTGGGATTTAAAATTATGAGTTTGGTGGTCCCTGAGGTCCAAAGGTTGGCGACCCCTGCTTTATAGAATGTGTTTTCAAGAACTAAGGAATAAGGCACATGGAGGAGGGTCTAATTTAGAGAATGCTAGGAATCCCCTTTTTTCTTAGGCAGGGTATATTTTATCAATTTGCCTTGTATGCACTTACTAGTAATGGACTATGCAGACTTTTACCATTGGGGTAAAAATGAGCTGTTTTCTTAACACATTTATCAATAGGATAAAAACTAAAAATTTGAAGGGGTGACATCAAAGGAGGCTTAAACAGGTTGACTGGCAAAAGGATGTTCAAGTGGAAAAATCAGATGGAGATGAATAAACATTTGCTCAGTGAAGAGGATAAAAAGAAATGGAGCTAATTAATAGTTTGAGGGACACAGTGGTGAATGATGAAAGGAGGTGTGGTAGTTTGAAAGATGAGACAGTAAGTAGGCATAATAATCTGTGGGATCAAGTGGGTAGGGATGAATTAAGTATGAATATAGAAGCTTTATTCCTGCCAGTTGCTTGAATCTTTCATTCTACTGAGCTGTGATTTATTTTAATTATTGTTTGAACAACAGGTTCATATAGAATACTGACCAATTAACCCTAGTTTACAAACTACACACTGGATTGCAAATCATATTGCCATGATAAACTCAGCTATTGTCTATAATATGTATAAATATTGCTTTGCTTAACAATAGTCCTTGATTTATGACTATAATTAAGTCCGGAATTATCGTTATAAGTTGTGCTGATCATTAAGTGAGTGACACATGACTGTGCCTTATTTTACATCCCATTTTCCAGTGGTCGTTAAGTGGATCACTGCAGTTATTAAGCAGACACCATGCCCGTTACGTAAATCTATTGTCTACAGTGAGCCTTTTCACAGGAAATCAGAAGTTAATATTGGTTTCCAGTAAAAACCCTAAGTTGCAATTACATGACCTCAGGATACTGCAACTAGCTATAAATGCCAGTTCCCAAATTCCCAAAATGTAATCATGTGACCATGGGGTGGGGCATAGTAACTTCAAATCTGGGTCATAAGTAGCCATGGGGAGGGGCATCATAATTTCAAACAGTCACTAAGCAATTGATCATAGACAAGGACTACCTGTATGTGTCTGTACCTCTTGCCTTGCCAGGTAAGGGGAGAGTTCAATATACATGAAAGATTGTATGGCTTCAGCATATGTTTGTTAAGTGGAGATTTACCTGAGGATTGAGTTTTGTTTTGTTTTATTTTATATTATTTTATTTTTTTAATGTTTTATGATGATAAAATGTCTGTTTATCCCTATAGATGATGCTGAACAACCCTTTGTTTGCTGGGAATCCACAGCTTCAAGAACAAATGAGACAACAAATTCCAACTTTCCTTCAACAAGTATGTCAAAAGAAGAGTTTAACATTGCACACAATAACCATATTAAAAATGTTATTCTATTTAGATGAAACTTTTCACAGATCATTGATCTACAATCTGATCATCTCTGGTATTTAAGAAAAGGGGCAATTCATCCTTTTGAACTTTCCTGTTGTACAGGAATAGGTGTCTTGTGTATTCTTACAAGCTGTTTCTTTGTGAGTCCTTTAGAAAGCGATCTGCACTGCTGAAAATTCTTGTAAATAAGTTTTCAGTAGTTTCAGCCACAAAATGCATGAAAACTGTAATGTAAGTCCAATGGTAGGCTTACTTATAGCTTTAAAAAGTCTTTCCCTAAAGCTAAGAAAGTAATTACCTCTCCTTTAAATCATTGCTAGATCCAATGTTGTCCTCAAGCTCTGAGGACAACATGATGCACAATTTTGTTTGGGAAGGTTTCTCATTTTTGAAGAATTGTATTGTAGTTTAGTGATACAATTTGTATGATGAAATATTTCTTTTTTCTTCTTAGGCATATTGCCAAACATGCATAAGTTCTTCAAATTGCATTTAAAACTTATTTAGAAAGTATTAAAGGAAATGCATCTAGTGCTGTGAGACACAATTGATAAGCAATTTCCAAAAGTGATTAGAAAAGAAAGTACAGGCAGCCTCCAAGTTAAGAATGGCCAATTTATGGACAATCTGTACTTATAAACAGGCTTCCTGTTATTAAAAGTGGCAAACACCAATGTCTTTCTTTCGGCTGACAAGCTGCTGAAGCCTCGTGTTTTTAATATACAGCTTGTTTTCAGAAGTTAATAAAAACATTGTGCAGTTTCAGCAGTTTGTCTATTTAAGGAAGGAAAATGGCATGTGCCATTTTTAATAATAGGCAGTATTTAACTATCAGTTCCAACTTATGTACAAATTCGAGTTAAAAACAAGAGTTAGGAATGGCACTTGTTCTTAACCTGGGGATTGCTTGTATGCAAATCCACTGTCCTTTTGAAAGCACTGACCATAGTTTGAGCAATATAGCTGTTCCCTTACATACCAGAGCTTTCAACCAGCCCAAGATGGATCTTCTCCCTGGGAAGCCTTGAAGCCTTGTAGATGATCTTGATTATTGTCTGCTCTTTGGCCCTTCGTTCTACTGCAGTTATTGGCTCTGCTTTTTGTGGAGCTGTCTTTGCTCTGCCATTTCTTCCCTGGAAGTCTACACCATGTATTTCTCTTTTTTCTCCTCCCTTCACGGCATGAGATAAAGAACATTTGCTTGCATTTTTGAAAGCTCAATTCTTCATTAAGATTTTGAGCTTGAAGAACTGGAGTAATTATAGAATAGCTTTGCCACCTCCTATTTCTTCCTCAAAAAGAAAATGAAAAGGTTGTCTGCTTATTTACAGTTTTGAAGGGAGGCATTCTCAATCATTATGAAATGAACTTTTCTTCATTCTCATAGATGCAGAACCCTGATACTTTATCTGCAATGTCAAATCCCAGAGCAATGCAGGCCTTGCTACAGATTCAGCAAGGTTTACAAACTCTAGCAACAGAAGCTCCAGGCCTTATACCTGGGTAAGTTTGGGCAAGAATTTTATTTGTACAATTTGTGATTTTCCCTGTACATTTTCAGGCCCTCTTGAATATATTGCTTCTTGCATTTCTATGTATGTTTCTTAGTGTTCACTGTATAAGTAATTTGTTTCCATGTTTCTTTCATGCAGATTTAATACTGGTATAGCTGGACTAGGAAATTCTGGCTTAGGAAGTGCTGGATTAGGGAATACTGCTATTCCTACCGGAACAACAGTGCCCACTTCAGTTGTAAATGAAAATACAAACCCAGCTTCAGGAACTGGTGAAACTGGACACCAACAGTTTGTTCAGCAGATGTTACAGGCCCTTGCTGGAGCAAATGCTCAGGTAAAAGAGTTGACCAGCCTCTGATTTAGGGAGGAATTAGAGAAGCAGAGATCTTAGCCAATAGAAACTGTTGGTATAAATGGTTCAACGTTATGGTGGTGCAACTTTGATTCCCAAGTCATTGAGGTGCATGCAGGCCCATTGCTCCAGATTTGGTTTAAATGTTCAACCAAGCCAAATATATGTATTCAGAGAGTTTAAATATTTTCCAAAGTAATATTTATCCTTGGATGAGGTGGCTGGCTTTACCTCCTAGTCACCGAAGCAAAGTTATAGTTGCATTTTTATATTCCAGCAGTAATTTATCCATTCTTGGTTTAGCATGTTCATTAAATTAAATTAGGTAAATTATTTTTACCTAACTTGGAGTAAGCTCCCTTATGATATGTTTAAAAAACCCCACATAATTGGGGCATACGCATCAGGCCCGAGGGATAATCTGGCAGATTTTTTTTTTTAAATCATCTCTAAGACACTGCATGTTCTTTATGAGCTTTTTGTGGGATTTCTTATTATCCCATTTCTTATTATGTTCTCAGGATAGAAATCATTTGAATCTGTAAGATTTTGCTTCTGTATTACTGTATTCTGCTTCACATCATTACAGTGTTTTGGGAACTAACAGGATATTTGATTACAAAAGAGTGATTGAAATTCATTTTTTGATTCATTTATTTTCAAACTGCATTGAATGGAAAAGTATCAAAATATTAAAAGTTTTTATTTATTTCTGTTTAGCAACTACAAAATCCTGAAGTCAGATTTCAGCAGCAACTGGAGCAACTCAGCGCAATGGGCTTCTTGAATCGTGAAGCCAACTTACAAGCTTTAATAGCAACAGGAGGTGACATCAATGCAGCCATTGAAAGGCTACTGGGTTCCCAGCCATCATAGCAACGTTTCTGAAACTTGACAAATGTAATTTATTTTTGATAACAGCTCTTAAATCTTTAAAATTACCAGCTTTATTTCATTCTGACTCTTGGGAATTGTCCTGTTCTAATTAAGCCCAGTCTGATGCATTTAAGGTGGAGTGCAGTAGTTTTCTTCAAACAGTGGGAATCAATGCTTTTCACTTGGTTGTTGCATGCATCAAACACTTCTTCATTTTGCATTTATTGTGATTTTTTTAAAAAAGGAAATCCGTTTCCACAGTTGAGTGACCAGGTTTTATCTGACCTCCAACTGTTCAATTTAGTTGCTTCTTTAAACATTAGCCTTTGATAGTAATTTATGTAGAATACAAATTAAAGAGGAAACTAATTGAAGCTATGATTTGTGGGGTACATATTGCTTATTGTGACTTGGCATGTCTCTCTTACTAGCAAAATGCTGCAAGATTTATACCATTTGATTTAGCTATTATTCTTGCTCTTTTATCTCTACAAAGTATATACATTTGGAAAAAGGTTTTTTTTCCCCGAGCAGATTTTTTTCATTGCAATAATATAAAATATCTCAGAGCCCAGAATAAATGAAATGTGCAAGACATCTCCAATGTAATAGAATTTTACAGCATCTTTAGCAAGCATCTCTTGATTAAAAGTGCTTTGGCAGAGTCTTTTAAAATACTGAGGTTGCTGATCTGATCTTGATAAATGTACAGAATTGTAACGTTGTCTCAATATTCACAAGGATTGATTGTAATTACCTCCATCTTTGTGCAGATTGGAGGAGCACATTTGATCTGAGACTGCTTTTGGCTAAAGCTTCTCAACTTTTATCCCCTTGAGATTCTAACTTGCATTATGAATTGTAATTTTCACTGACCCTGTCATGTGATACTATTAATTACTTTTAACCACCATGTAAAAATACTGTATATCTTTTGGGTTTTTATTGGTAGTTATTTCTCTTGTGCACAGGTAATAAATAAATTAAACTTCTTTGTGAGCAACAATTTAAAGTCATTTTATCTTGATAAAGAAATTCAGACTACAGTATTAAAGCTGAGACCATCTTAATTCAGCTTCCTTCTTTCCCAGTCCAAGTAATTTGCATTGAAGATGCTCTTTCTGGAAGTGAAGTATTATCTGAAACAATATTGCAACAGAAGCTTCTTTCACAGATTTGAACATTTTACATGGTCTCAAATCAATTTATCTGGATTTTTGCTGGATTTGTAGTGTTAACTAAATTATATTTTAATAGATTTATCATTACATTGAGTTTTAACTGTGATAAACACCAATCATTTGTTTCCCTTCATGCCACATTAAAGATTAGGATAGTACATTTTGGGAGATCATATTTAGTCCGGAGGTCTCAAGCTGCATTCTTTGCTCTAAACATTCCTGGGTCAAGTAATAGATTTCCTAGCCGACCTTTCATAAGAATTGAGCTGGAAGATGCTGGCAGTGTGAAAACCAAAACTACTGCTTTAGAATCAAATTTTTTGTCCATCTAGCCCTCCCTGGCTGTATCTCTTTTTTTCAGATCAACTATTAATCTTTCCTTTAAAACGTGGTATGAGAATTAAAGTATGGAATCCTGTCCTGGAAATAAATTTCTAAACTTATTGTTGTGCTCAGGACTTGAAGGAAAGAAGCATTCTACTTCACTGTCTTAGAGATACCCTTGACTGTCAGGGGAAGCCCCCTGTTACACAGAGACTGTTAGAGGTTACGTCAACTATGTGTTTTTTTGTTGTTGTAGTTTGGTTTAGAGGCGAAAAGGAGGATTTTGTCTATACACTATTTTTGTAGATCTTGAACTCTTAATATAAGAGATAAATGAAAAGTTTAAAAAGGCTAAAACAGAATGATTGACCTTAACATATCTTCTTCAGGTGTATATTTTTTCATTGGCTGATGTCTCCACTCTAATTTTTAATAACACCACAATTGTAATTTATTTAATGAAATACTCATACTTCCTAATACAGAAAACTACAACACTTTCCATATATTCTTTCAGTGATCAGTGTAAATGATATTCATATCCATTTATCTAACTGACTGTCTGTCTGTCTGTCTGTCTGTCTATCTATCTATCTATCTATCTATCTATCTATCTATCTATCTATCTATCCCAATTGTTTGGACTATTGGTTTGGAATTTGTAGGTTTCATTGATTTACAGTTAATCTGTGGAGTCAGTGTTGAGAAACATTATGTCAGATGTTACTCAAAAGGAAAGCTGGTGGGGGGGGATCACAGGTCTCCCTTTCTGAATTTTGCTCAAAACATTAAACTTGTTTAATGCTTGCTATACTTTCAGATATGAAGAACTTGTCGGATGGCATAATAAAATATATCATGGAAATGCGTGATAATTTTAAGCATATTCAGAATGTTTCTAATCTTCAAACAACATGCCCGCATTGAGATACATCAAGTAATGTTTTGCTAATAATTCCACCACAAGAGGGCACACTTTATGTAAGTCTCTAAGTCTGCAATGCTTTGAACATAACTTCGGTAGCTATCTTTGAAAGAGGTGAACAATCTCAACGTTCTACAGTAACAGAAAGGCAACATTTCACTTCAAAGCTGTAGCTTTATGACTACAAGTTGTAATTTGTAGTCTATCCTGTGAATAATTTGTGATTCTCCATCTACCCTGTGATATAATCTTTGTAACAATTATTACAGCTGACAATATCTGGAACAAAGGGTTAGCGGGGGAAAAGTCATTTCCTCCCAATAGCAGGCCACCCGTGGAATTAAGACCAAAACTTTCTGGTTCTGGTTTACTGGATTTATGTGAACAACAAACCATAATTGTTGACTTGGCTCAGTTAACATAGTGTTGCCTTTTCCCTTTTAGCTATTTCCATATAACCTGTTTCCTTTTTTCAAAGCAACATATCGTAACTGGTATTTCCAGTCTCTTTATCTTCTGTTACTCTAATTAAAAGTCACAGCCATGACACTCTTGCTATGGGCCATTATTTTGAGCAACACACTTTCTGTTGGAGGTAATAAAGCACAAATTCACCATGTATTAAATTGTGAAGTTTTGACTTGCAGTATATTTTTCTGGGTGGGCTAACATTGTAGTAAGTAAGCAAAGAATAAGACAAAAAGTGTCTCAAGTTACTTTGTTTTGGCAGATATGCCAAAATTTTTCAATCATGATGAAGTGGGTTCCAGTGTGTGGATCATAATTTATATATCATGATATAACCGTGGTGAAATGCCAATAATTTTAGAAAACCCAATGTTGAAGGTTCATCTGCAAGGTTGCTGTGCTATTGGATACCTGTTGGATAAAATCATTTATCTTTATTCCAAGTTGGACTCAGGCTGCGAAGCAGATTCTATGTGAATGATTGAAGCTCAAATGGCTTGGTTATCTGGGAGGAGTTTGAAGTAATTAGGCATGATAAGTGGATAAAGTTGCTTAATGACCAGTCATTGTTACATTGACTTCCTGGGGTATTCACGACACAATTCCAACGATCTCTTACACACACACTGCATTCACCTGGCCACATTTTGGGCACTCAGTAACTGGCTCCCACGTATGGCCATTTGCAGCCTCCTACAGTCACAATTGTTTTATGGTATTTCTGCCAAAACCTGGCATTTACTTCTGGGGTTTTTTGAAAAATTGGCTCAGCAAACAATGTGCTTGCTTAATGACCGACATAAAATAGGTCAGTTACATAGATAACCCATTTTACAACTGCCATGACTTAGGACTGTTATAGGCAAGCTATATTACAGTCATAAGGAATACCTGTAGAGTTTTGGGGTAACAGGTAGCGCTGGACTAACAGATCAAATCAAACCTTTATTAAGGTCAGGCCAACATGAGAGGAATATTAAAAAATGCATATAATACTACTCACACATCATCACAAAATCTCCATAACCGTAAAGCCTACAAACTTGAAATTTGGCACGTATGTTCCTCTTGGCTTCTAGGTGCTCACTAAGAAAGGATTTTTCAAAATGACCATCAGAGCATTTGCATTTCCTATATTATTATCAACACACTCTGATGCTAGGAAGTTCTACTCCCCTCCCCCCACCTGCAAAAGACAAGCAGAAAAGAGAGATTTCAGTTTTAGTTTCACAGCAGCAAGCAGCTTTAGTACAGTACAGTTGACCTAAGCCACACTCAGGCTCCTCGCTGTCTCCTTCTTGCACACACAGCAAACACTGCTGCTGCTTCCAAGTAGCCCTCGATTCTCATACACTGACAGGACACTAGCCAGATGAATACCGATGGATGCTGCTAGGCAGAGGCAGAATTTTTTCTCCTTATTTTCCTCTCCCAAAATTAAGCCGGATCACATAGTTTCGTAGTGAAGCACGAGTATCCAGCTAGTTATATATAAAAAGCTAAAATATAAAAACAATCCTAAATGGAGAGGTAGGAACAATAAATGTACATAGGGAAACACAGGGAAGTAAAAATATAAAGCACTATAAGAAAAGGCTAGATAATAAAACTGGTTTGTGGCATGGGTTATCTGATTAATTTTAAGTGTGGCTGTGTACCACATTATGTTGTGTCAGACTTGGTATCCGAGAGCTGCAGGGAGGTATAAAATTCTGTGACTGGTGAATAGGCAGTGGAAAAGGGCATGTTCTGTAATTTCTGCATATTCAAAGTCAAGGGCCTTGTCTCTTTGGGTAGGGATCTTGTATCAATCTTCAAGGACAAATGAGAGGTGGATGTGCCAGAGTAAAGGCCCTCAAGATGAGTTAAGTATGCCTTAGGAGAGTAAATGCTAACAATAGTAATTGGAACCAGTAATTCCATCACTAAGCAATGGAGTCATAATGTACAATGCCGTATGACTACACTGATCCATTACAATAGTAGTTAAGCAGTTCCAGTTGTTAGACACAGTGCCGTGTAATCACCATTTGCAACCTGCCCACTTCCCCATTGACTTTCAGTCAGCAGTGAAGGTTTCAAATGGCAGTCATGACCGCAGGACTCTGTGATAGCCACAACTTGGAGGACTGGCTGAAAATTTCATTCAGTGCCTTCATAACTTCAAATATTAACTGAATGAATGGATAATAACTGAAGACTACCTACACTAGCTCAACCATCTGTATATTTAGATACATATATTGCAAAGTGACGTGATTGGATTTTAACCATGGTGAATTCTTTGAGAGAAAGGGTGATGGTATTGGCTCTTTAAAAGAGAAGGGTGGTGGGTTTTTTTTTAGAAGATTAACATGGAAGCAAATTATCTGTACCCCTTTCAGTTGGGATTCAGATCTGGGTATGAAACCAAGCATCTTGTTTCAGGTTTTAAACTCATACACCCACAGTTGCTAGGTGAGAATAGAAATTTATTCAAGACTGAGTAGATCAACAGCAGACAAGGAAAGAAAAGGAGCGTAAATCAAAACAATCTCTGGGAAAAAAAGCTTGTCTATGTGCTTTTGCTTTCAATAGGAATATACAGAAGTCAAAATCCAGTCCAAAGTTCAGATGGCCAGGTCAGATTTATCACCTAGTTGCAAAGTCAAGAGTTTCAGGATTTTATATGACTAGAATTCACAGGAATAACACAACAGAACAAGAGATCAGATAATTGTTTCCAACAGAAGAATATGGTTCACAACTGCCTCTTAAATCAGGCTGCCACTAGCTATGTTTAATTAGGATAGGAACCTTATTGAACGATTTTGCTCCGCTCTCTAGGTAAAGTCTTTGGACTTGTAAAGTCTTTGGTCTTGCAAGTCCGAGGGCTTGGAGGCAAAATTTCATCTAGATGTTTTGATAGTGCCTGGTGATCAGTCTCAGGTGATTCCTTATTCCAGTCTCTCAAGGCGGATACTCCACTCATTCAGTTGGAGCAGCTTTTTCAGAATAGAGTCTGAGTCCTGCCCTATGATGGTAAAACTGCATTGTGCTTCTAGATGACCTCTGTTCTGGGAAATACCCAGCCAAAGTGGGGGAAGCCTAGAGCAGGGGTCGCCAATCTTTTGGACCTCAGGGACCACCAAACTCATAATTTTAGATCCCAGGGACCACTAACTGGTTCTCTGGGTGTGGCCTAATTTGTGGGTGTGGCTTGGTGGTCATGTGACTGGCTGGGCGTGGCTTGTATGTAAATATTATAAATATATAAATATTGATTTTTTTTATAAAAAAGAGCAACTTTTACTCAAAATCAGGCAAAGCAGGCAGGCAGATTGAGTTGCTCACAGAATCACAGATTCATTCAGAGATCTATCTGCCATTGGCTAGCTCAGTCTGTCACATAAAATTTGCTTGCAAGCAGACTCATAAAATTTACTAGCAAGCAAACTCACAAAATTAACTCACAAAACACAATGTATGTAAATATTGATTTTTTTATAAAAAAAGCAATTTTTACCCAAAATCAGGCAAAGCAGGCAGATTGAGTTGCTCACAGATCCATTCAGAGATCCATCTATCTGTCATCGGCTAGCTCAGTCTCTCAAATTTGCTTGTCTTGAGTCTGCACTAAAATTGCTTGCAAGCAAACCTTCAGTCCTAAAGGAAGCAGAGCCGAAGATCTAAAGTCTAGCTAGAAAGCAAGAAATCCAACCATTTCCTGCTTCCTAGCTAATCTAAATCTCCCAGCACAGCAGAACAGATGATGGTCGGAAAAAAATAGCAAATTAGCAGGCAAGTTTTCTGGGTAAGGAGTGAGTGGGCAGGGAACATTACTGTGGACCATGTAGGCGGCGCAGCCTGGATTAATTGCTTTGGGGAGGTGCTCTGGGAGTGAGATTTCTCTGCGGCCCACCAAAATTTTCTCAAGGCCCACCAGTGAGCGACCACTAGCCTAGAGCATGGAATTAATCTCAAGTCCTCGAGCAGCTGCAAGAGGTCCAGAACTGACTCCCCCTTAAATTCCATAGAATCTTATCTATTATTTAGCTAAAGCTGGCATTCTGGAATGATTCCTGGTAATAGGCAGAATATAATAAAGCAGTGAACTTGAACCTTTCATACACATCTGGTTGTGCCTGACACTGGCAGGAGCAGAATTTGGATGTTGTACATATCTTTCTTTTTAATCTCAGTAGCTTTCCATACAATTGATTGTGGTAGCTTTCTGAATGAATTTTGTTGGTTAGGAGTAAGTACCACAGCGTTATGTTTGTTCTTCCTCTACGGCTGATTCTAGATGGTGCTAGTTCATAGCTCAGTGCTCTCTCCATTAACATTTACACAAAGCTGCTGGTGAGTTTATCTGACAACATGGAGTGAAATATTAATATACTAATACCTGGCTTTATCTTTTTACTCCTGGCCAACCAAGGGATGCTGTGGCTGTTTTCTTGGTGTTGTAGATGTGGGGTGGGGTTTGGGGGTGGATGAAGAAGAGCTCACTCGTACATATCAGACCTTCAAGGTAGATCAGTTGAGGAATCTAATATCATGCCGATACTACTACTGTAAAGCTGTAGTAATGGTTTCTAGATTCAAGCGAAGGTACTGTTTGCAGGCTACAAGACGTGCAAATAACGAATGCCAACTGACAGGACCAAGAAAGAGTATCTTTTGGTTGTTGTGCCTGCTGTTTGGAATATAAATTACCCTCAATCCCGTTGACCTTTGGTAAAGCTTTGAAGAAGTTGCTATGAATCTGGGCTTGGAATCAGAATGTGTGGCAGAATCCATGAGGTGGTGATGTTGAGGGGTGTTTGTGGTTTTATCTCAGCTGCCAATTATGTATTTATTGTGGTGTTTATTTTGTGGGATTTTAACCCTTGTTAGCTTCCCAGATTCATCATGCTGAGATGGGTGACTATATAATTTAAAATAAAACATGGTGACAAAAGTAGTGAGTTTTGATGTTATGATTTTGCCTTTTAATACAAATTAAAAGAATATGCCTATGCTAGATAGATAGATACAGAGTATGGTTTTTCATTAGCCACCTTAGAATAAACAGTCCTGCTACTTTCAATATTTCGATTCTCCTTTTTTAAACAACATTTTACTACTATTAAATTACAATGGTTGTCATTTCCAGCTGATTTAAGGGTATTGCTGATTTCTGATACTCCACTTTGCCAAATGCAGCAGCAGTGTTCTCTCTCACTCTGCAAGTATAACTGAAGTATATGATTTCTCACCAAGAATTCATTTTATCTTAAACTTTCCACTGCAATTTTTAAAATGTCAATATTATGGTATAAAAATTCTTAAATTAGATATAAGATAATGAATAAATCAAAAACTAGGCAAGCTTAAATTTTCTATTCATGCTACAAATATGGTAAATACAACATAAATATGTTGCTTAATCAGGAGAATAAATTATGTGAGAGTAACATTATTTGTGGCTATGGGGCTTCAAAACAAGAAAACCTGGAGAAACATCAGAACAAGCTTTTAAGATGCCTTTCAATTTCTGATACTGTTTCTGAAACAGGCTTTTCCAAATTAACAGTGATAAAATTTTCTGGCGCACATGGAGGTTCAAGAGTATCAAACTGAGATTGGAGTAGACTCGGTGGCATGAAATGTCCCCTTCTTTTTTCTAGACGGCTGGCAATGAGCTCTATTGGCCCTGCCAGGTGGACAAAAAGGATCTTCCTTGGAGCAGACTCGTTTTCTTCTTGTTGATTGTTCAAACTCTGACAACCAGCCTCTCCGTTCTCCAAAATGCACCGATACATTTTTTTGAGAGCTGAGCAAGCTAAAATGACACTTTGTCCAGATGCATGTTCTCTGTAAAAATTAGAATTTTGACAATATCTATGCATTAGAAAAAAAAGTGTGTGTATGTTTTAACTTCATCAGAACTGGGATTAGGCATTCAGACAATGAACATATACTAATATAATGAAGTATTTGAGATTCTCCCATGCAAAAATTCTGTGTGTAGAAAACTCCCAGAACAAAGGCATTCTGACTGATGTCTCAATTCACCAGTTTATG
Organism: Pseudonaja textilis; assembly: GCF_049901715.1. Lineage (NCBI taxonomy): Eukaryota > Metazoa > Chordata > Lepidosauria > Squamata > Elapidae > Pseudonaja > Pseudonaja textilis. Next base: position 197,008,383 of record NC_141991.1, on the reverse strand, counting down.
TAATTATTTAGTTTGCAACTAAATAATTTGCAACAAACCACATAATTCCCCCACTTTTTCAACTGCTACCTTTTTGGAACCCTTTGTTACAGTCCATCCCTTACTAGCCATGTTCAACAAATCCTAATCCAACACAAATGTCCCAAAGCTAATAGTACACTTTTATTATTAACAGGTTAAATCTACTAAAATCAATATGCAGCAAACCGTAATATTATAGAAGTTTGCTTCTGACAGTCATGCTTCTGACAGTCATGGAGAAACAGTGCTACTCAAGGGATTGAGGACATCTCTTTCTCTATGGGATACACCTTACTGTACTCCAAGCCATGTCCCCAAAATTGTTTGTATTTAATACTTAGCCTTTATGCTTAGATTTAGGGGATTGGGAGTTTTGAAGTTGTTCACCAAACTTGGGACATTAAAGCAAGATGAGCTGCGTGCTCAGCAACAGAATCCACTCAAGACCAGTTTCATGTTACAGTGGGAACATTCTTTTACCTCATTAATATATCATGTAGGTGGCAAAGCCATGGTATCCTGTCCTAAAAAAAAACAAACAAGACAGACCAGTTTAAGCAAATAATGCATATTAACCTGAAATAATGCATATTAACCTGTATCATTTGCAAAAGCAATTAGCATTACCAATTCGTAATATTTTCTGTTAAAAATCTTAATGTGTATCAGAGCCTCATTATATTAGTGAAGATTATGTATCAGCTTCAACATACAGCTCTTTCTTTATGACAGCAATTTCTGCCTCCTATCTCACATGACTCATGAATGAGGCAAGTCAGTCAAAACAATTAATACCATTTCTTGGTATAATCTAATTAAGCTCTATCTGATTCAGATTTCATAAGTTGTTTATGAAAGCATCACGTTTTCACTTAAATGGCACTAGACCTGTGACAGCGAACCTATGGCACACGTGCCAGAAGTGGCACGCAGAGCCATCTCTCTGGGCATGCCAGCCATCTCCTGTTGCTCTTCCGTGTTCTGGCGTGTGCATGAGTGCTGGCCAGCTGGTCTTCGCATGTGCATGCATGCCAGAAACTGGAAGACCATGTGGCCAGCATGCATGCATACACCAGAAACTGCACAGCAGGGCAGCTGCTCTTCTGGTTTTTGGTGCTCCCTTGTGTGCATGCGTGTGCTCCTGTTTCGGCACTTGGTACCAAAAAAGTTCGCCAACACTGCACTAGACTTTTTTTTTTAACTGATAACTCTGAATTTTACCAGTGTTGAAAGGTGGATATGTGTTCATTCACTAAAAAAGAAAGTAGTCACCATTTCAATAAATCATACACTGTCAGCATTGGAACAGAAAACAGACCACATATAGAAGTAATTCATAGCTCTTGATCTCTAGCGGGGTAGGGAGGAGCATCAGTTCAGCTGTATAAATGACATATAATACCAAGCACATTTTGTACGGTCCATCAAAGTGCTATCACCAACATTCTGTCATAGTTAGGTTTCCTCCAGCAATTTCAGTTCCAATTTCTATTCATCAGTCCAGCATGTAGCAGGATAAATATGTATGTTCAATAAAATGAGAATATAAAGCTTGGCACATTTCTATCCCAATCTGAATCATTTATATAATTGCTCCATATTCCATCTAACTCTTTTTTCTTAGTCATCATACAATTTATTTAAGAAGCAGATGATATGGCCTGATACATCCATGTTTTCAAGGGCTATTGACAATTAGTTCTGGTCTATTGCATGAAAAGCGTTAGAATAAGCAATAAAGTAAAAATAGTTATATTTTTGGAACTCCTTCATTACCCACTCAGTATTAGCAACGTGACCTCAGATGCCCCTGCCTCTTCTGAAATCAAATTCCCTACCTTGCATTTCTCATTCCATGTATTGTCGAAATCCAGATACGAAGTCTTGATTGTTGGCTTACTTGCATGCGAGACAGGTGGAAATATTTAGTAGTTGCAAAGTTCTCCAATAATGCCTCTTTTGATATTGAAACATAAGTCATTTCTATTCCCTAGGCCAGGGGTAGGGAAACTTGGCTCTTTTATCACTTATGGACTTCAACTCCCAGAATTCCTGAGTGAGCCATAAAAGGTTTCCCATCCCTGGTGTACTGATGAGGGAAATCATTTTTTTACTTGAATGGGACTGTTTTAATATATAAATGTAGGACATATGTCCTACATTTGTATATTAAATATGTACATTCAAGTCAAAAATTGATTTCCCCCACAACTGAAAAACCAGTAGGCCAGGGATGGGGAACCTTTAATGGATCACTCAGGAATTCTGGGAATTGAAGTCCATAAGTGATAAAAGAGCCAAGTTTCCCTACCCCTGGCCTAAGCCATTGCTGTATGTTCTATAATTTTTTTGTAACTTCAAGCAGTGTACTAACTGCATAGCATTAAGAGTTCACACTGCTGGCATTTTGTTAATTCTTGCAACTTTTAGAAATATTTTCTGAGTCCATTTAGGGTCATACTCCTGAATGTCTTGTTGAATAATTAAATCCATGTACTTAATGCATGATCAATATTGAGGTGTTTTTTTTTAAAAAAAAAACAGTTTATTGAGGGAGCAAAGGAATGGCTGATCAGTTTTCAGTTTGGGAGAATCTGGATGAAAAGAGTCCTCGCAGGGTCAGCTGAATTACAATCAGATCATCTAGGATTATTTTATACAATGCTCTGCAAGAAAGAAGAAAAGGAAGGACTGACCCCCATGGAAACCGAGAGATCAAACGACATAGCTTTGAAGGACAGTATTTAATTCACTAATCTGGAATCTTAACAAATTTTTGTCCAACTCAATCACTATCAATTTTATTGGATGAAAGTGACCTCAAGACTATGTACAATACCTGGTCAGTTAGAGGTATTCCTTCAGCCATTTTCTTTCTGTTCTCCTCTGGATGATAGTCATCACCTTCATAGAATTTCCAGCCTAGCTACATAATGATGGATTATTTAGTTTTAATAAAAATACTTTTATAGCAAAGGCATATAGCAAGCGTATATCATATACGATTCACATTAATAATACAGTTTTCTCTCAAAATTAAACGTCTGCAAATTCAGGAAATAAATATATCCAATAGACTGTATCCCCACTTGAAGTATATGTTATATATGGACTGTATTTTGTGACAATATGTTTTCTTGTCTCAGGTACTTCCTGCCTTCCTTAACCTTGTTCCTTCCAGGTACAATGGGAATAACTTTTAATTTCCCAACCAACATGATTGTCTGGTATTTGGAGATTATGAAAATTAAGACCAACTTGCTTCATGGGCATCTATGAGGGGGGCGGGGGCAAAAGATGGTATGTGTGATGATATATGTAAATGCTGTAACTTGTGTCAGATATCCTGATGCACAAAGTATAGTATTTACATGATTATACAATAACATTCATAATGTCAGTTTGTTTCCGAGATGATTTGCTGTGGCTGCTGGGACCTAGCCTACAACTCTATTGTCCACAATGCCAAAAGAAATATAATTTGTGGGTCATGTCACTATTCTTGCCTGTGCATGTCAAGGCAAACCAAAAGCATGGAGGCAAAACCAAGGCTACTTTTGAGTGAATAAACACTGAATGAACTAACATTCTGATACTCTTAAAGAGTTTCATATTTACCGTATATGTTACGATTGCACTGAGCTATTACAGTTGTTATATACCTTCAAAGATACTTGTAAGAAATGGTGAATAAACAATCAACAATTAAACAAATAACTACCTTATCTGCCAGAAGTGTGCCCACTGTGGATCTGTAAAATAAAACAAGTTATGTATAAAAACTACACACAGAGAAAACATTAAGTCTAGATAAACACATCATGATAAGGTTGTTTGGTTTGATTTAGCATCTTGCATGAATTCGGTCTTCTAAAATTCGGACTTAATCAGAAGTTTGCTTTCCATCTGTGCCCCCCCCCAAACACCCCCAAGGGGACAGGGATGAAGTTTTATAATCATTTATTGGTGGAATAGCCCACTCATAAAGAATTCCTAGTTTCTAATATAGTATTTATTAGGTTCTTCAAATTACATGGATAGAAAATGAGAAGGCAAATTGTTCACTATTTCAAATATTTCCAAGAACAAAAAACACAGATTTGCAGTCCAGTCCTATTGAATGTTTTGCTGATTCCCTTTTTCCTTATGCTCCCTGAAAGATCCTCTAGCAAAATAGGGGAACTAGTATTAAGAATTATAGAATTAAGACTTTCCTATTTCCACAAATAGAGTCCTAATTTACTTTAGAACTTAGCATGAAGCCTGAGTCAATTCTCAACCTTATTTATTTTACAGGCCTTCTGTGGAATTAATGTCACAGAGGGTAGCATATAAATATAAGATTTAAATGCAATTACGGACATAATTCTCTGTTAAAAGTCAATAATCACCAGCGCATGTATTTACACAACTGACACTATAATCCTAACTTATTTAGGGATTATTTCTAATGTTGGATTTGGCAAACAACATTTCACATATGAAAAACTAACACAGGTATTATCTTTATTGTGAATTGTACAGTATATAGTTAAAGTTGTAATCACTTTTGAAATACTGGCTGCTGCCCAATAATCAGATGGAAAAAGCCATGATTGCATTGTTGGATCATCTGAACCACCATGAAAGAGCGTGCTTGGTACATGAATTTCACACTTCCATGGGTATGATGGAAAGCAAATGATTTTAATAAATAACCCAAAACACAGAGTGTAATAGCTGCAGGTGATTACAATAATCTTTAACCACTTCATCAAAGGAACAACTCCTTGCAATGCTCCTCCTCTTTCAATGCTCTGCTCTATTCTTTGGTAACTATTTGGTCTCTACTCTGAAAAATCCAAAAGCAATTAGTCATATTTATACAGTAATCCTATGTAATATAGCTATTTTGATTAAACAGAACTTGAATGGAGAATTTGAGTAAGAACCTTCACCCACTCTTTCAGTGTAATATTTGGTAGTATGGCGCCAGATTAATTTTGATATGTTTGTGTGGGTGATGAATACACCCATGGTAATTCCTTCATGCAATCCAAAATGACATTTTCACTTCAGAAGATTCTCCAACAATGCTATTAGGGAAAAAGAATGCTAAACAATGTAGATAAGGTAAATCTGAAGTATCTCCAATCAACATAATGTAAAATAAATTATTTCTATATATTTAATATATTTTTCAGCCTATTTGTAAACATTTCTTGTATTTGTAACCTCAATTGGCTAAATGAAAAAATAAATAACCATGTATTTTTCTATTTTAGCAAATTGTTGGAATTCTCACTATGACATGTCTCAATTACAAGTAGCCAATAACTGACTGATCAAGGACCTGAGTATAAGGGCTATTTCTATAATAACAGTGACTACATTATTTCATCTGACTCAATATTGCTGTTATTCAGATAGTCTGCTGCTTCTCTTGAGTAAAAAACTGAGCCACACAGTAGACTTTGTTCAGTGAAATCTTTTAGAGACAAATATGAAGACCCAGGCCAAACGTACTCTCTGCATCTGCTAGTTCTGCTGTGAATGTCTCCGTCACAATACTGTATGCTTGTTCTTCATAAGGTTAACTGCATAATTATGGCAAGGCTTTAAACAAAGAAATGAATGTCATTCTTTTTCCCCAAAGTGCTTGGGCGTAAGTACTAAAGAAAACACAAGTAGGAAATGGTGCCATATATATTTCTGGAATCTGGATTCAAAAAATATATTTGCAAATAAATATGCAAATGTATTTTTGTACTCATATATTTGTAACATTTCTATCCTTTTTATTGATAATTTTATTGATAAATAATTCAGTAGCAAATTAGCCTGTTCAGTACTTCAGATTCAAAGGCAAAAAATTGCTTCATAATATGCAAGGATGAAAAACCAAATGGATCTTTTTCTAGGTTTGTGTAGGAAAGACACTTGCTTTAAGGAGATGCTAATGTTCATTCTATAACCTTGTATCTTACAGCTTCTGAATCTTCACAGTCCTATTAATTCAGTGCCTGTCAAATACAAGTTCATCTCCTGGCTTTGAAGGAACATGATTTGGGTGTGGGTGTGTGTCCAGTGATTAATTTTAGGATAAGCATACCACATACGTCACGAAAAGTTTGAATAGACAAGTCCCCAAGCATCTAGGTCACCCAGACAGGGGAAACCCATCCTGAAGTGGTACCAGGCAAGCAGTAAGGCGCTATTTCCCAGATCCCTACATATAATTATTATAAGGGAATAGAGTGTATTTTGTTTTCTTGTACAGTACAGGTAGTCCTCTTCTTACGACTACAACTGAGCCCAAAATTTATGTTGCCAAGTGAATTTTGTCCCATTTTATGACTTTTCTTGCCACATTAGTTAAGACTCAGGGGTCTCCAACCTTGGCAACTTTAAGACTTGTGGACTTCAACTTGTGACTCACTGCAGTTGTCAAATGAGTAACCTGGCTGTTAGGTGAATTCAGTTTCCCCACTGAAGATTGCAGAAGGGGATCACATGACTCCAGGGCACTGCAACCGTCATAAATGTGAGTCAGTTCTCAAGCATCCAAATTTAAATCGTGGGACCATAGGGATGTTGCAAAGGTCATATGCGTGAAACATGGTCACAAGTTAATTTTTTCAGTTCCGTTGTAACTTTGAATGGTCACTAAGCAAACTGTTGTAAGTGGGGGGTTACCTGTAATCATCCTTTAATACATCCAGTTGTTCATTCTGAATGAGCGTCAGGAGTACAAAGATGTACCATTTAGTTAAGCTTCCAGAGAACCAGGTCTTTGCATTTAGACAGAAAAATGAAACTTGAAAGGAAAAGGAATTTCCTGACTATTAATAGAATGAGCTGGAAGGGGACCTTGGAGGTGTTCTAGTCCAGCCCCGTGCTCAAGCAGGAGAACCTATACCCATTTCAGATAAGTGATGTCTAGACTCTTCTTAAAAACCTTCAGTGATGGAACGCCCACAATTTCTGAAGGCAACCTGTTCTACTGGTTAATTGTCCTCACGAAGTTTCTCCTTAATTCCAGGTTGCTACTTCCAAGCCTCCTTTAAGCCAAGACAGGATAAGCTGACCTACTTTTTGGAATTTCACTAGGAGTAAGACATCGGAAATGTTTTGAAATGCCCCTAGCCTTTTGTTTTGTTCGTCTGTGCATATGTGTGCTGCTTATCCCCATTATTTTTTTTTACCACAGACTCACCACCGCCCTCTTCTGCCCTCCCACCCTTGCTGCCCTGGGATATATGGAGAAGTTCGAATCCCCGCCCAACAAAAGCTTCCCACGCGGCTTTTCTCACGCAGGTCAGCGACGACCACCCTCCCTGCCCCACCCCCCAGCTCCTTCGCCAGAGAGAGGGGGCTTCTCAAAGCCAGAGGGGTCCCTGCCCCGGCTCCCCTCAACAGGCGCCGACAACACTCCCCGCGGCCGCAGCGACAGAAAGCAAACTTCCCTCCCTTGCCAGTGACAAGGCAGCGCGGCCCTTTTTTGCACTTCCGGCCGCGCGTTACTCTTGCCGCCCCCTCCCATCCCAGAAGTTGCGCTTACTTCCCGGAGCCGCTCACTCCCATGACCACCACTAAGACCATCGCGGGGCGCTCGGACAGCAAGCAGGGAGTTGATGTCTTCGGCTCGCCTTCCTCCACGCCGTTCTTTCGCCCTGCCTCTTCCCTTCCCTTCTCCGCCTCTGCCTCGGAGGTGCCGCTGCTGGGTGTTTAAGCCCGGAACTGGCTTTTTGCCGTCCTTGTCCGGATTTCTACATTTATTTATTTATTTATTTTAATTTCTAAATGTAATGGAATCTAAGTTTTTTTTTAAAAAAAATGCTTACATACATTGTATTATGTACCTTGTATTAAATTGGTACAAATTTGTCGTTGAGTCGCTAAATCGGGTCCAACGTTAACCTTAGACTGTCTATTGACCTTTCCTAAGAGGTCTGTAGGGGGCATGCATAAGCGCACCAACCTGCTTACCGTCCCTGTCCTATTGTTTCTTTTATTTTTCTTATATGTACCCATTTCATGTATTCATAACTATGTATATACTTATTATCTTATCTATACTTATTACCTTAAGCAATTGACAAATCAAATAAATAATAAATAAATAAAATAAAAATAAATAAAATAAATAACTTTTTGCAAGCCTGTGGAGTCATATATAGCACACTTGACCCCATTTTCCTCCAATGTCTCCCTCCCAACATTTAGCAAAATCCATGACACTATAGATAGTCCTCAATGTACGACTGCAGTTGAGCCTGAAATTTATGTTGCTAAGTGAGAAATTGGTTGAGTTTTGTCCCATTTTGTGCCTTTTCTTGACCGTTTGTCAATCGCTGCAGTTGTTAAGTTAGTAATACACTTTACAGCCGAGTAACCCGGCTGTAAAGTGAATCTGGCTTCGCTATTGACTTTGCTTGTCAGACGGTCACCAAAGGGGATCACGTGACCCAGGGACACTGCAACCGTCATAAATGTGAGTCAGTTATCAGGCATCCAAATATAAATCACATGACCATGGGGAATGCTACAATGGTCATAAGTGTGAAAAGCGGTCATAACTCACTTTTTAAAGTAATTTTGAATGCTTACTAAATGAACTTGTAATTTGAGGACCACCTGTAATCTCATCCTATGCCTTCCCCTTTTCCTTTTCCCTTCAATCTCTCCCAACATCAGGGCCTTTTCCAATGAGTCCTATCTTCTCATTAGGTGGTCAAAATATTTGAGCTTCGGCTTTAGTGTCTGTCCTCCCAAAGGCCAGTCAGGATTGATTTCCTTAAAAATACTACATCTAATTTTGTTTAAAACTGATTTATTGTGTGGGATTTTTTGTGTGTGGTTATCTTGGTTTTTGGTGTAGAATCTGAGTTTATTTGAATATAACATTTTTTTTGTTAGGAAATTCCACTGGCAAGATTGCTCTTGGTGCTTCCAAATAGCTTCACACACCTTCATGGACATTGCCCGATGAGCTTGTCGGGAGGTTGAACTGGTCTACAAATAGGAACTGGATATTGAACTGGGATCTTATCCTCATTTTTTAATCTAACTCAAACTGCATTTTTGTACATTTTATATAGCCATCTATGCAAAATTTAATTCTTTTATGTGCATGCTTCGAAGGCTACAATCCTATTCAATCTAAATCTTTGTGTTCATTGAACAAAAACTTACTTAAAAAAACTTACAAAAACGTACTTAACACAGGTCGAGAAAATGCCTTACTGTCATTTTCTGTATTAAATATGAGACAGTATTGACAAAAAAGTAGGAATGTGATATTAACAAAATATATAATTATAGACTTACTGTTATTTCAGCAATAATATCAGCTTGAATGAAAATACTGGTAGTCCTTGAATTATAATTCATTTAGTGGCCATTCAAAGTTACAAAGTCACTGAAAAAAATATTTACAATGGACCTAGCATCATGTGATCAAAATTTGGACGTTTGGCAACCAGATGTATTTATGACAATCCTGGGGTCATGTGATCATCATTTGTGACCTTCCCAATCAGCTTCCAACAAGTGAAGTCAATGCGGAAGCCAAATTTGCTTAATAAGCATACGATTCATTGAGCAACTATCGTGCTTTGCTTACCAGCTGTGGCAAAAAGGTAGTAAAATTGTGTGCAACTCACTTAATAACCATCTTGCTTAGCAATGGAAATTCTGGTCCCAACTGTAGCTGTAAGGCGAGGACTACTGTTAACAATTTAGAGTAGCGCTATGGTACATAATAATGTGATGGGAAATGACATAAATTGGCAGCTATCCAGTTAAGGTTGAAGCAGAACTATATTAAAAAAACTATACTGACTTCAATGTAATATTTCACTATACTCCTAAATTAAGTAATGATTTCCAGATTGGTCCCAAATTATTTACACTGGAAATAGTAAAACATACTGTGTCAATTTATACAACATGCGAATTTAGGAATAATTGAACAAGAAACTTATTTACACTGGTTACCCTACTATACTAGGATATTAGCACTGCGTTGTACAGGCTTTGTATAAGAAATTTAACTGATCACACTGGCTGAAGTCTCTGAATGTACTAAGCCAGGGGTTTCCAACCTTGGCAACTTTAAGACTTGTGGATTTCAACTCCCAGAATTTCTCAGCCAGCAACGGTGAAGTCCACAAGTCTTAATATTGCCAAGGTTGAAGAGCCCTGCACTAAGCCACAAGCTAGTCAACCCATTGTAGGTAGTTCTGTATATTACCTCACATACATTAAATTCAGTTCTAACGGAAAGTTAATATCAGTGCAAATTTCAGGACAAGTGAATTCAACTCTTAATAATCGGAAGGAACTGTAATATTATTGATAAAATACTCTTTTTAAATATGTTATAACTGTGCATGAATTTAAAACAAATCTTTAAATCATTTGGGGTCCCCTCCCACAAATCAACTCAAGGCAGTATACAAGGAGATTAAAAGAGCAAAGATCTTAAAAGATAAAATCATCACATTTGGCAAAACCAGAAACTTCAAACATATCATAATTTAATTGATTCACAAATCACTCAGTCCCTGACAGAAATGTTTTAAGGCATTCTGGAATGATAGCAGGGGTGAGGCCATACAGCCTCAAGGGGAATGTGATCCAGGAACAATGCTGAATCCAAGTGAACTTTATATAATTTTAGAATATAAATGGTGCATCCCAACACATTTCTATTCAGTTGAAGACTGAAGTTGTGAAATTAACTCTGTTAATTTCCTCTGTATTAACTGTGTTACTTGACCTATTGTCAGACTAACTGGATATACTGTATAAGTATACTGTCTGTTTTTAAGTCAGTGTTGACTGCTGGTAATTGCCTGGACTAGCCCTTTCTATTTTCTTGGCAAAATTTCAGAAATGCTTTGCCATTACCTCCTGAGGGCTGAGAGTGACTGACTCAAAGTCACCCAGCTAGCTTTGTGCCTAAGACAGGTCTATTTAAAAAAAAAAGAACATTCCTCTTTAGCACTGACGATGTTATCTAGTTTGGATAATAAAATGTCTGTAGAAAACAATCACGCTCAGAGAGCACCAAATATTATATCGTTCAACCCTGGGTGCAAATATTCTCTTCTACCAATACAGGTCTCTCAGTTGGTCTCTCAGTTTCTACTCAGGTGCCTTAACTACTATACCAAACTGGCTCTTAACTACTATATCAAACAGTCCCTGAATTATCTTAATCTTTTAAAAACTCATCCAAGACATCATGCCAAATGATCTGCCAAGCTGTTTCATTACTAAGTGTATATCCTGGGCTGGGGCACCACTGCTTCTTTTTCTTTAATGTCACAGCCAGCTCTTATAGCTCACAAATAAGTGTTGAAGATTCTCTATATAATTAAAATATGAAAGAAAAACCTAGTCCAGAGAGGTAAAAAAATCCTCTTGCTTTAAAAAAAAAAGGAAGGTAATTAAGACCTTAAAAATAAAAGTGTAGGGGGCTTAGAGCATATACATAAAGGAGTATTCACTGGCTATTATGCAATGCAACTCTAAACAAATGAATAGAATTATTTTTAAATGGCTGGACTCCTTTTGAGTTGCGTTCCAATGGACATGTCCAACTGTTTAGATTTCTGCCATGCATTCTAATCTTGAAGACAAGTCAACATCTCATCCAGACTGGTAGCAGAAGTAGTTATGGGCACACAATGGTACAACGGTATAGTGTGCAAATTGCACTGGTTGCTAGTCAGTTTCTGGGGGCAATTCAAGTTGTTACCTTTAAAGCCATTGATGGTTATTTGCAGGACTGAGAGATTCAACCTAGAAATGAAACATTTTCTGGTAGTGAGAACAATCAACCAATGGAACAGCTTGCCTTCAGATGTAGGTGCTTCATCACTGGAAGCTTTCAAGAAGAGCCTGGACAGTCACTTGTCAGAAATGGCATAGGGTTTCCTGCTTGAGCAGAGAGTTGGACTAGATGTCCTACAAGGTCCCTCCCAACTCTGTTATTCTGTTACTATTCTGTTACTTATTGTCTCTGTCACGAATGACCCAACAGAATAAGCGTACTCCAGTTTCCTTACTGAAAAAATTTTACTTTGCGGGAGTCCCATAATATGACACATCACTTGCTCCTGCCTTTTGAGACTCCATTTCCTCAGAGGTTTGCAGAGTCCTTCAGGAATGCTGTCAGAACCTAGCTTTTGCAGCAAGTGCTGCACTTAGTGGTTTTGTGATCCCATCGGTAATTCTATATGTGTTTAATCTTTTCGCAACTTGCCACGTGGTTCTTTTAAAGTTATATCATTTTTAAAAAACTTGCTCTGACTGCTGTATTGAGTTTCTCACTGATTAAATAGCCTTACATGGCATTTTAAACATACATAAATACTATGTCATTTGGAAGATTTCTCTCTTTGAGGGACATGCATGGTTCAGAAATGGGATAGCTGCTTGACAAATGGCAATCCAATCAAAACAAACGAACAAACAAACAAACAAACAATAAATAAATAAATAAAGTAGTGTTAGAAGGGGGAATTTAGTGCAAATCCCTGCTTACCACAGAGATTTTACAAAAAAATTACTTTCTCCAGGACAGATTATTGAAGATTTGACTAGAATTACAACCATATGTTGGAATTGATTAAAAAAAAAATAAACTTGATTTAGCCATGGTATACCATTGACTCTTTCAATTGTACCCCTTCTAAGTAAATATGTACACAAACAACATGCTATTTATCCCAATGAGAGGTATGCTACCTTGGTAAGGTAAAATTGAGACAGAACTGAATATTATGTAAGTATCTTCATCGTGTTTAAATTAAAGATAGTAACTCTAATTTAAAAAGTATATTCCATGGGTACATAATATGCACAAGATGAATATCAAAATATAACATGAGGAATAGCTCTCAGTACTAACCTGTTATTTGCATTCACTTTGTTTTATATACTTCCAGAATAACATACTAATTTAGATTAGATCAGTGAATCATTTTCAGCCACACCTCTTCATGACTCTTTTACACTAATGTGAAATTGGTGTATGAATTTTCCCATCAGAACATTATCATGTGGAGAAGCTATATAACGAAGATCACATTTTCTTCTGGCAACTAAGGAGACATAAATACGTCAGTATTTCACTTGGAAGATGCAATCCATTTAACTGGGTCTGCCAGGCTCATGACCCCAATCAAATCAATTTAAGACAGAATTCCTCCACCACTTTGTTTGTTCCTTATTTATTGCCCCTGCAATTTCTAATTAATCTAGTGAGTTACAAATATTAAAAACATGACAAATAATTAACATTTTAGTGGCAAGAATAATTCTAGCTCAGCTAGAGAGCCATCTTTAGAGAGCCATCATCCAGTACAGAGGTCTCCAAACTTGGCAACTTTAAGACTTGTGGACTTCAACTTTTAGAATTCTCCAGCCAGTATGCTAGTTGGAGAATTCTGGGAATTGAAGTCCACAGGTCTTAAAGTTGCCAAATTTGGGAACCCCTGATCTAGCATGATCACATTATTTCTATTTCTCGATTTGCTTGACCAATGACAATCAGGAAGTGAAGTTTTTCCAATCCTCTTATTGTGTATATTTCTGTTAATTCTATATTGAGCATCACATGAAGGGGCTACTGCCTCTAATTAACCATCAGTTAAACAAGGGACAAAGAGGACATAGATCTTTTCACTTAGTAGAAAATAAGATACAAGACAAAATGTTCAGGCACTAATATGTGCGAAATAAGCTGACTATCACCTTTCAGAGTACCTAGCCAATGAAGTCACAACCAGTACTGATAATTTATGTACAGTGCCAGCTACAAAGATAAATTCTGTGGGGTTTTTTGTTTTTTTTTTGCGGGAGAAATTTCTGCTTTATTCTGAACACAATTTTTAGTCTACACTTGTGAGAAATTAATGATCTCCATGGAAAAATACTTCCAGCCAGGAAATTTTTCCAGTATTTCCCATTAAAATATATTGTGAAATGTTACTGCAGTTGAATTTTATACAACTTCCTGTGCATATGCTCATTTGCTACGTTACTTGAACACATCACAAAATGTAATATGCTATCCCCAGAGCCATCATGGCTATGATTGAACTTATCTGTCGCGTTGAGCGACCGGTCTGTTGTTTCGCCTTTCTGGTTGATTGCTGAATTCCTCTCAGAAAATAACCCTCTCCAGGGTGAGATTTAAAGTAGCCCTCGCAAGGGCGAGACAGTGGGACCCTCGCAAGGGTGAGGCCAGGCAAGACTCACAAAAGAGTGATTGCCAAGCAAGCACAAGAAATAAAACACACAAAACACAAGAAATCTTCAAAATGAGGCAGCACTTTGAGCCTGGGGGAGATGGGATTCCCTAGCTGCCCTGGAACAGATGGAAAAATCCAGGCTTCTCTCCTCCTCCTCCTCCTTTCTTCCCCTTTTCCTTCTTCTCTCTCCCCCAGGCTTTTTGCTGTCCTCTTTTATTGTGCTAATTCAAGGGAGGGGGTCAGAGAGGAAATTTACAGAAAGGTAAAGAGATGCAATGTTAATCTTTTTAGACCAGTTTACGTGACATGAGCCACATCCTCTATAGCTGCTATAGACAGGCATATCTTATTTGAATACACATTATTGTCTCGGGTTATTCTTTTATTTAACTTCCTTCTTGTCAGTGCTTTCCTGCTGAGCTGAATACGTGCTTTCCAGCAAGATTTCTTCTTGTGGAAAAATACAAGACAGAACCAAGGTAAAATAGTCACAATTCCTCCTTTCTTTTATTTTTTTTTTTTTTTTTGTGCTCATGACTCTAGATAGAGTTCTTTCTCCTCCAGAGTAGTCTCACAAGGTGGCAACAAGCCCTTCGGTTTGTTGATGCCTTGCAGAACCAGCTCATACGAGGAGAAGTCCTCATCCCCCGAGTCGTGGCTGGACCTAGTTAAGAAATTTTCTTTGGGAGAAAAGAAGTTATTAATGTCTATTTCCTCCTCTGCCTCTTGGTCAGAGTACCATTCCAACAGCGGTTTTTTGACCAGATCTTTTGATTCAATGCTGGATGTAAGAAAGCTAACTGTTTTTTGAGTATTGTTAATTTCATTGTCAAGTGTTTTCAAACGATCCCTCAATAATTTTAGTAAATGTCCTATTACACATGGACCAATAGTACATGCAAGAAGCAATAACACAAGAGGACCTATTAAGGCTGATAAGAGTGTTGTTAACCAGGGAGAAAAATTAAACATGCTTTGATACCATGACTGTCCTTGTTGTAATGGATTCACCTGAATATTGGGTTTTTGTAGAAAGTTTGATTTCAAATTGTGATTGGGACCAATATCATAATTAGACATAGATATAGAAAGACGAATTGTAAAAATATTGCCTTCATCTCCTTGAGCATCCCACTGACGTCCTCCCCAAGTAAACCCAACCATCCATTGTTTTTTTGTAAGTGTCTTTCCTTTTGCAGTAAATGTGATTCTGAGTGGATTTAGTCTCTGTCCACAACAAGGCATTGAAGAGCAGGGAAGATGTTCTTGAGCATGGGTAATATGAATATAGTCATTTTTGGTAGGTGCTTCCCACCAGATATGACCTGTGGATACACAACTCCAATTTTTACAATATCTGTCAACTACCCCACCGCAGGCAGCACGAGAAGCACCAGTACTGTGAGCAGGACAAAAATATAGTCTAAAGTTGTGAGCAGGTGCTGGAGAACAGGAGCCTTGCTTGTCCCATTTATCAGCTTGTAGTTCTTTATCTGCAAATTTTTCTACTCCTGTCCCCATTTCAGCAAAATCCATGAAAAGCTGAGGAAACCATGGCCATCTAGTATAATTAGTGGTGGTGTTTAAAATTTTTCCTTGAAAATCAAGGATAGTCCAGGTATAATATTGAGGTTGATGTTCATTTGTAGAAGGTTGTATGCTTCGAGGAATGCGATGATAGCCAAATCTTGGAACAGCACGAGATGCAGACCGCTTAGAGATGGAGTTGTCAGCGATGAAGACAGGATACCCAAGATGGCGAGCTCGAATGGGAGCTGTAGTCTTACGATGAGTGTCATCAGGGATGAGGTGGCGTCTTCGCACGACAGGTGTTTTGTAGTGAACAGGAACCCAGGAAGATGAATGATGCAATATGCATTTGGTGACATCACAGGGTGGAAAGCAGCAACGAAGATGCCATTGCAGTTTGTTTCCAGGAAAAGTTGTCTCAGAATTAGCTTGAGATGGCAATGTAGGAAAAGCAGAGGATAGTGGAGGAGATGCCAGTGAAGGAGTGGAAAGTAATAGAACAGTGTGATTAAAGTATGTGTGATTGTGAAAAAATCTTAAGCAAGAATAAGATCCTATAGTAGATAGAGTAACATGTATAGTTAAAAATATTAAACAAGGAGAATAGTAATAGTGAACAGTAATGTCAGAAGTAGGCGAAAGAAAGCTACCATTGTGTTGGAAAACATAATTACATGTAGAAAGGAGATTATCTTTAAAAATAAAGGTAACAGTGTCAGCAAGAAAAGTAAAAATAGCATCAGGAGATGCCCTGAATTGAGAAAAGACAGGAAATATTGATATCAGAAGAAAAATTAGAGTTAGAGTCAGGTTTGCCATGGTAAGGTCTGACACAGCGAGCAGGAACCCAAAGCACTCGATCAGGAAGTTGGACAGCAGCGTAACCTTTTCCCCAGGTGATGAGCTGTGCAGGACCTTTCCATGCAGGATCTGGAAGCTGTCTGAAATAAACAAGAGGACGGGAAGAGGGAACTACTGGCTTGGTGAAGTGGCGAGAAGCCGCTGTGGAAGAAGGAGAGCCAGTAAGATTAAGAAAGTTAAGAGAATAGAGAGTAATGTTCAAGATGTTTTGTAACGCCGGGAGGTTCGGGGGCCTAAGCCTTTTTCCCGTTTGCCGATCAAGGGCATTTTTCAGAGTTTGGTTTGCCCTTTCCACAATAGCCTGACCTTGGCTATTGAAAGGTATGCCAAATTTATGTGTGATGGCCCACTTATGGCAAAACTCAGCAAAGGGAGAACTGACATAAGCAGGACCATTATCTGTTTTGAGAATTTTTGGACATCCCAACGTTACGAATGACCGAATACAGTGATTAATAACATTTTTAGTAGCCTCTCCTCTTTGTAATGTTGCCATAATAAACCCTGAATATGTATCAACTGATACATGAATGTATTTCCAGGGAGCAAAGGGAGGATAATGAGTTACATCCATTTGCCATGTATCACAGGCTTGAGTACCCCTAGGATTAACACCTTCAGGGATACCTTTGGCCTGCAAGCTACATGTTGGACATTGTTGAATTATTGCTGTGGCTTCTTGATACGTAATCCCAAATTGCTGTACCAAGGCCTTCTTATTTTGATGGAAATAGTCATGACTCTCCCCAGCTGAAAGCTGTTGTGGAAGAGGAGAGGAGGCCATAATTTTACAAGCCTCATCTGCCATATGATTGCCTTCTGCCAGGAATCCAGGCAGTTGCTGATGACTTCTGATATGAGCTACAAATAAAGGTTTCCTCGCTTTTCAGCAGTGTCTGAAGCTGTAAAAAAGTGTCATGAGAGAAGGAGGGGTAACAGGAGAAATATATGCATCGAAAATATGAGCAACCATCTGAGTAACATACATGCTATCAGATATTACATTTAAAGATTCCTGTGGAAAAAGAGACAAGGCCAAAGAAAAAGCAGCTAACTCTGCTTGTTGTGCTGAGTTCTGTGGGGCAGTTAAACGTTTGTTCCATTGAGCATTTTCACACCATGCACATGCTCCAATATTTTTTGAACCATCAGTAAAGACAGTTAAGCCTTTCTTCAGTGGCTGTTGGACAAAAGGTGATTGTAAAACAAAAGGAACTGTCTTCAACACCTGCAGTCGTGAATCAGATGGAAGGTGGCATGACACTTGGCCACACCAATCTTCCAATGCATCCTGCAGTGTTGTGGAAGTCTGAAAAAGAGGTTCCCATTGACTAATCTTAAAAGGAATATACAATGTAAAAATATCCATTCCCATCAGGGCTTCCGTTCTCTTGCGCCCTTTTTGTATAAGAAAAGCCATTTGTGCTGCTTTAGTAAAAATAGAGGTTTTTGGAGTATGTGGTAGGTGTAACCATTCCAAGAAATGAAGATTTTTTGCATTAGATACTTGAACAATTATTGCAGTTAGTAATTGATGAGTGGGAATAATAGCAAGAGAAGGTGGTGTGTCTGCAAGTGCACGGTTTACCCATTGAGTTGCTAGGGCTGTGTTTACTTGCTTTAAAGCTTCTAGATGCTGAGCTGAAAGATAGACCTTATCTGCAGGATTTTTTAATCCTACTAGTGCTTGAAAAAGCGGTGATAGCATCTGTGTGGTTAGAGCAAGATATGGTCTAGCCCAGTTAATAATTCCCTAGTACTGCTGTAATTGAACCAATGTGGTTGGCTGTGGAAGTGTGAGTGAAGGAATATGTGGAGATGCTGAGGAAGCTAAAACCTTGTGACCTAAATATTGCATTGGGTAATGAGACTGGATTTTTTCAGGTGCTATATGTAACCCTGCTTTTGCTAATGTGGTCAAGAGGATCGGAAAAGTTTTTTGTACCGTCCCCTTTGGCCCATCAGCTGCAATTAAGATATCATCCATGTAATGATATACAAGAAAATTAGGAAATTGAGATCTATAAGGATGCAGAGCCTCATTGACAAAATATTGACACATAGTTGGTGAATTAAGCATACCTTGTGGAAGAACTTTCCATTGATACCTAGATGTGGGTTTAGAGTTATTGAGTTCTGGCACTGTAAATGCAAAGATGATTCTATCCTTTTGTGCCAGAGGTATAGAAAAGAAACAGTCCTTTAAATCTATTATTATGAGATCAAATCCAGCTGGGATCAAATTAGGATTAGGCAGACCATTGAGTGTAACAGAAAGAGTTGGTTTTAAAGCTTGAACAGGTTTCTGTAATGCAAACCAAGAAAGAGGTTCAAAAAGAGGAAGTGTAGCAACTACTGTCCCCTTTTTTAAAGAAAAGCAACAATCTCCTATTGCAGCCAATGCAAGATTATTAAGAGCAGAAGAATCATATAAGTAAGGAGCTGCAACCACACCCTCTATTGTAAGAGAAGAATTGGGAATAAGCAAGACAGGTGTGGAAGGAGGAAGAGGTTTGAAAAGCGTTGCAGTTAAAGAAAGAGTAAAAACAGCACCAGGATCATCATACACAAGATCCTCTAACAATACCACAGGAAACGTTGTGGCAGTTAGTTCAGCCTTTGTGGCGGGGCTAGCTGAAGACCCCTCAATTAATATTCAGATTGCCACACAACATATTGTGCAGGAGTCATAAGCATAGAAAAAAGCATTTTCCAATCATACAATAACATAACTGTATTAGCTGTAACCAAAGAATCAAGTATTCCCCTAGTAAAAGGAGAATGCAATCCATAAGTTGTAACTGTATCTTTTATATTTTTCAAAACTTTGAACTCAATGTTACTATGAACATTGCCTCCTCCCCCAGGGATGATAGTCATAGGATAAGCAGAAGGTTCTTCTGTTTCTAAAGATAGAGGTGATGACAAAAGATTGGTTATGATTCCTCCCATAGGATTCATAATAGGAGAATCAGAAAGAGAAGGAAGAGGAGGAGGAGGGGGATGAGGGGGGGAAGAAATATCTGAATAAGGAGGTGGTAAGGAAGAGTTTGATTCCAAATGAGCTGCAAGAGGCTTAGAAGTTTTTGAATTAGAAGAGTGGGAGTCAGAAGAAACAGGAGAAAAGGAATTTTCAGGAAGACTAGAAGGAGGATAAATACTTGTCATAGCAGCCATTATTGCTCTCCAAGAAATAAGTATATCCATGGGAGCTCTGGGAACTTTATGTAAATATTTTCCTAATTTTTCCCAGTCAGAATGGTTAAGAGTTCCAGCAGATGGATAGGCTGGACAGTGTGCCTCAATATAAATTATAAATTTATTTAAAGATTTCTTAGAAATAGGGTACACAGTGGTACCATTGGTTTTTTGAAATGAATTAGCTTTCTTCACTAGATTATAAAGTTCGTCCCTATGCCCTGACGAAACTTGAGAAATCGAGGAGCCCATTCTTACCTTTTTTGTCGACGTAGCCTATTCCAGGCGAATAAGAATGAGGTGAAGAAGATGCACTTCTAGACAAAAGTCACACCTTGGAACCTGAAAGGCGAAGGGATCCCAGATGATTAGAGATCCCGGACGAGCCCCCAGCTGTCGCGTTGAGCGACCGGTCTGTTGTTTCGCCTTTCTGGTTGATTGCTGAATTCCTCTCAGAAAATAACCCTCTCCAGGGTGAGATTTAAAGTAGCCCTCGCAAGGGCGAGACAGTGGGACCCTCGCAAGGGTGAGGCCAGGCAAGACTCACAAAAGAGTGATTGCCAAGCAAGCACAAGAAATAAAACACACAAAACACAAGAAATCTTCAAAATGAGGCAGCACTTTGAGCCTGGGGGAGATGGGATTCCCTAGCTGCCCTGGAACAGATGGAAAAATCCAGGCTTCTCTCCTCCTCCTCCTCCTTTCTTCCCCTTTTCCTTCTTCTCTCTCCCCCAGGCTTTTTGCTGTCCTCTTTTATTGTGCTAATTCAAGGGAGGGGGTCAGAGAGGAAATTTACAGAAAGGTAAAGAGATGCAATGTTAATCTTTTTAGACCAGTTTACGTGACATGAGCCACATCCTCTATAGCTGCTATAGACAGGCATATCTTATTTGAATACACATTATTGTCTCGGGTTATTCTTTTATTTAACTTCCTTCTTGTCAGTGCTTTCCTGCTGAGCTGAATACGTGCTTTCCAGCAAGATTTCTTCTTGTGGAAAAATACAAGACAGAACCAAGGTAAAATAGTCACACTTATCAATGCTACAAAACAGTTGCTGGCAAGTTGTTTATAAGCTTGTGAGCTGTGCAGATGAGACCCTATATTACAGGGATGGAGAACCTTTTGGGCACCAAGTGCCCAAATCGGAACATGCACATGTGCAAGTGTGGGAGCACTGGAAACCTGAAAACCAGCTGGCCAGTGTGTATGTGCATGCCAGCAAGCTGATCTTTGGGTTTCTGGCGCATGTGCGCACAGCTGGTCTTCATATGTGCCAGAGTGCTGGAAACCTGAAGACCAGCTGGCCAGTGCGCATGTGTGCACCAGGAACAGCAGCTGGTGATGGTACACATGCCCACAGAAGGGCTCTGTGTGCCACCTCTGGCATGCATGCCATAGGTTCGCCATCACGGCTATATTACCTTGTATTTTATCCATATTCAGCTGAAACGGAACTTCAAATCAGTCAAGATGAATGAAATTTACAGGCCATGGAGAATCCCATGGCACATTGTATATGGTAATAAATCCTTTAGGCAAATTCATTTTATTCATAAACATTATTCACATTCTGCTTTTCTAAACGTCCCATTTGGGAATGATAAGGCTATAAAATGTTTTCACTTTTCTCCAAGTTGATGCTACTAGATGCGTTGTTTCCTTCGGAGTGTTTTCCTCATTTAGAAACACTAGATAAAAGTTTGCAAAAACACAACTTTCCCAGAATATCACTGCCAATCTTTTATAATATGCCAGGACTACCAGATTTCTAGTGCAAAGATGAGGATAATGGCAAAAAATATTGCCACTAGTGACAGTATGGATTTCTGCAGCCTAAATATATCTTCAGAGCACAATATGCGAGACTAGAATTCTGTTTGAAATTAGTTCTACTGCACCACAAAAAAACTGAATGAAGAGGATATAGTACTTAGGAATTGGCATTTTCTGTATCTCTTTGCTGAAATCGAATGGTCATTCAGATTTTTACATGAGGAATCTAACTGAAATTGTAGTTTTTATTGCTTCTACCAATTGTTCTCGTATAATGTATCTGATTCTTAAAATGACTCTGCTTAAATGTCTTATATGCGATAACTGACTTTAGCATATTTGGTTCTGATAATTCCTTTTATTTTTTAAAATATGAACATAATAAAGTCACATTTATTTAATTTTACCTGAGTACCTTATTCATTTGAAATTTTAAAATAAAATAGATTCTAAATGATGTATAAAAACAAAAAAACCTTGATCAATAAATGAAATATTTCAAAATAATCATCATAAAATAGTGTTAATAAATAATAAAGCTAGCTTTAAAAATAGAGAATAGAGAATAAAGTAGTTTTAAAACAATGTTTAAAAGATCTTGAAGGAAAAAGCACTATTATTCCTAGTGCTATAAAATATTAAATTGTTTCTATGAGGCATATTTTAGTTTTATATCTACTGGGTACAACCAAAAGGAAGCACCTCAGATGAGGTGTAAAAGCACTCACCTTTTCAGCTATTAATTTGTTACCAGAATAACATAATTGTGCAATTATATGAGACTGGAATAGTATGAGTGTCACAGCTTTCAAATTACTGTGTTAACATTGTCATTACATTCATTTGATGAAGTGGCCTGTGATCCACAAAAATTTCCATGATAATAAATGTGAGTCTGTAAGACTTTTTTTGCTGCAGAATAACATGCCCACAATAGCCGTCTAGAAACTTGTACAAATACCAAACCATCCAAAGTGGTTCTTATTTATTTATGGTACAGATTCTGTTTGAGTAAATATTGAACACAGAATATAGAGACACCCACAGAGACATTTTAAAGCATGATGCAACACAATGATCTTTCTGGTATTTTAGGTGAAAAATCTTAATGGGCCCTTAAATTGCTCTTCCGGAGTCAGTGCAAAAACAAGACTCCCATTTGTTTGAAATAATGTATTTTAAAACCAGCACTGCTATAAATAGTTATACAGTAAGAGGGTATTAATTTTTATTTATTCCACTATTCTCTTACACTTTTGTTTTGCATTTGTCAGGCATATTTAGATCTTGATTGACTTACAGCTGTGATGAATACTGAATGTTTATGGGAGGGCTTAATAATTATTTAGCATGTATTTTTTCTGCCTATAAGATGAGAGAAAGTGCACTAAACTAAGCACAATTCTTCATCCATTCTTTATATTCTAACCCTTTGCCATAGGTTGGTAAGGTAACAGCTGAAAATTCACAATAGAATGCTTTGACACCATTCACCGAAGCCTGATTTGGGTGCCAAAAAAAGGCACCAGGAAGCTAATATTATCAAGATTTACATCCTCCACTTGGCAGAACGAGACATTTTTAGGAACTGGGAAAAGCTTGACCCTGACAGCTGCCAAGCGTATTGTATGTGATATCTGTTGAGCTGTTTCTTGGATACATAGGGCAATGGGTCGCAGTAAAGACTAGGAGAGGAAAAACAAGAAAATGAAGAAAAAGAAGGCAATGACAATTAAAAAATGTAAAAAGAACTTAATGTTATATTGTCCTC
This sequence comes from Pseudonaja textilis, assembly GCF_049901715.1. Classification (NCBI taxonomy): domain Eukaryota; kingdom Metazoa; phylum Chordata; class Lepidosauria; order Squamata; family Elapidae; genus Pseudonaja; species Pseudonaja textilis. The sequence goes on along the minus strand of NC_141991.1, from coordinate 196,984,980 downwards.
CAAGAAATTGCAACAAGTCTTTTCTTTTAATATGCAATTAAAATCAATAAAAGGGTTAAAAACTATTCTGCAAGAAGGAAATAATATCAAAAGGTAAAGGCCTGCAGGAAATAAAAATGTTTTTTGAACATAAAGGATGAATGAGCAAAGTAAGGGGAACAATACCCACATTTTAGATAAAAGCTTAAAGAAGGGGCTTAAAATATTTCATAAACAACCCCAACTAACTTTCCCAGTTTTCACTACACTATGTTTCCACAGAACCTTTTAAACTAGTGATAGTTGAAGAAATTTAGCAAAGGGACTATATTTTTTCCAATTCCCATTGTTCCTCATTAAGGCACAAAACATTCTCTGGTTTAATGCTTTTCTTTTCAGCTTTGTTCCCTGGATGTTGCCTTCGTTTCATGCCCATTACATGAAGGGAGCCAGGCTTAAACGGTAGGAGTATTTTCTCCCTTATTTGGACACCATCCAAGGGCAGCCACAAGGCATGTATTTATCACCCAGTGCCTCTGAAGGAGGTTGGAAGATTTCAATAATCCAAAAGAGGCAATAAAGGTAGGATAAAAATCAACCATGGCCCAGAAAAGTCATGTGCCATACGTACTTCAATGCTAATTCATAAATGGACCTGGATCGATAAGATTTGACAGCTCTTCCTTTCAGCAGTGCAGAATTGCTTCCAACTGATAATCAGAGTAACAACCTCCACATTTCTTCCCCCTAGAAATTCCTGGTCTTCTTATGATGCACCCTGCTCCATTTGGTATTATTGCCCCACCTCCTAGGGTTCTTAGGGGGAAAAAATGACAAACGACAAGATGGAAAATAATAGATTAGAGTCATGATCTTCATCATCTCACAAAATCATGAAGAGAGAATGTGAAGGAAAAGGAGGCAATCGTGAAAGGAAAGATCCTTCTATGGCAGGAGTTTCCAACCTTGGCAACTTTAAACCTGACTGACTTCAACTCCCAGAATCCCCCAAACAGGCTTAAAGTTGCCAAGGGTGGAGACTCCTGTTCTATGGATAGATGGCACCTTGCACTACCGCCCAAAGTCCCTTCTACAGGTGGGCAGCTATGCCATAGTTCCCTCTTCAATCCCCAGTTATGTTAAGGAGAAGAAGAAAAATAGATGGTATAAGGTGAAGATTACAAACTGAGGAGACTGTAGTGAAATTAAATTAAATTAACAAGTCACGGCAACTGCACAACTGTACTCTTGTCTGGAAGCAAGGAAGTGAGAAGCCAATGGAGGGAAAGAGGAATCGGAAAGAAGAAAGAAAGGGAAAACGAGGGATATTTGTGTGATAGAAAAGGAGAAGAAAAGCAGTGAAGGCCAGAGAGAAGAATAGAAGAGGATCAGAGTTGTGTGGGGGTGGTGGTGGTGGTGGTGGTGGTGAGGAGTTCATCTATTATAACGACGGCGTACTTTGCGTGGTAAAAATCGCATCCTGATTTTTACCACGCAAAGAGAAAGAGGCAAGGCGCGCGGGAAAACACTGGCAGGGCAGGGCTGTCTGGACCCCCGTGAACGAAGCTTCTTTGGAAAGCTCCGGGGCAACAGGGGGAATGGAAAAGAAGACGGCTAAGTGCGCGAAAGCGCCCGAGGTTCACCCCGAGAAGGCGGGAGGGAATGCGACTGCGGGAGGGGCAGCGACGAGCCGAGGGCGCTCCTGCTGCTGCTGAGGCGGGAGAGGAGAGAAGAGCAGCGCGGAGCCTGACGCAGCCGCGCAGCCAGCAGGAGCTTCGCCAGCCCGTCGCCTCTCGCGCCCCCAAGGCTCAGCCTAACCCCCCCGCCTTCCCCTCCAATACCACCGCCAGAGCTTGCGCGTGCCGCGGCCACGCGCCCTCCCGGCAGCTTTACGCGGCGGCGGCGGCGGCAGCGGCAGCGGCCCTCCGTAGCGCGAGAGGTGGACTCCGCCGCCTTCAGCGAGGCAAGCGAAGCAGCCCCTTCCTCCTCCTCCTCCTCTTCCTCCACCCCACCCTAGGATGTTCGCCCAGCAACAGCAGCAGCAGCGGGAGCCGCCGACGCCGCCTCCTCGGGGCTGAGTTGCCCGCCAGCCCACGAGGCGGGCTCTTGGGTCGTTCCCTTTTTTCGGGGTTTTCCCTCCTGGCCAGGAGGGGCCAAAGCAGCGGCAGGGCTGGTCTCCGGCCCCCCAGTCCGGGATTGCGGTGCATGTTCGCTCCCTGCGAGTGCGTGAGACGAGGGGGCAGAAGGACCATGAAAATGATCCGGTTCCGGAGCTCGAGCATCAGGTCGCTGAGCCAGGAGATGAAATGCACAATCCGTCTGTTGGACGACTCGGAGATCTCCTGCCACATCCAGGTGACTCGAGCCTTCGGGAAGCGGGTGGGCAACTCCGGACTGGGGGGGGGGGCGGTCACCGTCGTGCACCCCCCTCCCGTCTTACTCCTTTCTTCCCCTCTCGGCAAAAGGAAAGGTGGCTGGCGTTGCCCGCCGCCCGTTCCGCTTCAGCGGCATCGCTGCTGTGTCACCTGCTTCCCGCTCGCCTCAGTCCGCTCATCTCTCCCTTATCTCTCCATCTTTCTATCTGTCTCTCCCCGTCCCTCCAGCGTCCACGCACGGGGTGGTGAGAAATGCTTTACAAACAAAGGGTGAACCGAGGCACGGCTGGTCACCCCAAGGTCGTGGTGGGGCGGTGGAAGGGTCGAGAGTGTAGACAGGTAGTCCTCAACTTACGACCGCAGGTGGCCCCCAAAATTTATGTTGTTAGGTGAGACAGTCGTTAAATGAGTTTTGCCCCATTTGGCCACCTTTCTTGCCACATCGGTTAAGTCAACAACTGCGGTTGTTAAATGAGCAAGATGGTTGTTAAGTGAATCTGGCTTCCCCATTGACTTTGCCTTTCAGAAGGTCTCAAGAGGGGATCACGTGACCTGCAACCGTCTTAAATGTGAGTCAGTTGTCAAGCATCCAAATGTAAATCATGTGTCCACGGGGACGCTACAGTGGTCGTAGGTGTGAAAAATGGTCGTAGGTCATTTTTTTTCAGGGCCGTTGTAACTTTGAACCGTGACTAAATGAATTGTTGAAAGTCGAGGGCTACCTGTATTGAAGACCCCAGAACGTTCTCCTCCAACAGACTTACTCCACAGCTGTGAGCATAAGTTGTGTGTGAAATCTAGTTGGCATTTTCCTGAGGTGGGGGGGGGCGTTGTCGGACTCCCCAAGAGAGGGTTCGTGGGGGTTCCAATGAAAAACCGTCCTGCATCTTGCCATGCCTTCCTAACAGATATTTGTGTGAACTGGCAGTAATCAGAGGATTAAGAAGGGAGTTACAAGAGGAGTTACAAGCCGGTGTTCCCTGCCTTAGAATCCCCATATTTTCCCAGAGTTGAACGGGTGAAGTTGCTGCTTTCCTTCTCTAGAAGAACGGCCTTTGTGATTTGCTTCTGGAATTTGGCTGAACAGTGCCAGTGGACAAAAGACATATATCTTAACTTCTGCACAGGCTTTCCGTTCATTTAATGTAAAAAAAGACAAGAAACTGTCACACATACAGTGAGGAAGTAATCTCCTGGTCCATTTTAACTGATGCTGGTTACTGTAGTTCAGGGCTTGAGAGCTTAAGACTTCTCAGTTTATATGTGAATGAGTATATCTCCACCGTAAGCTCAAAAACATAAGCACCTAGTTTTTTCAAAGAAGGGGCGGGGGAGAGTAAACAGCATATGGAAAGAATCAGGAGTTGCGCTAATACAATTATATGATTAACGGTTGTATTTTGGATTGTATTTGGACAAACTACTCTTTCTTTTTTCATTCATTCAGAACAATCTTTGAAGTGATTAGGGAGATGGAACCCAAAATTGCTTGAAGTGTCTTTCTAGAGGGGCAAAGAGATTGTGTGTGTGTGTGTGTGTGTGTGTGTGTAAATGGGAGTTGCTGCATTTGAAAGTAATTGTAACTAATCTCATTCTGCTGGAAGGAAGAGTGAGATGGTTGGTCAGGAGGATACAGCAGGATTCCAGTAAATAGGGCTTTCTTTCATCTGGTATCTTTAGCACACCCGGCTTTCTTGTCCTATAGAACATTAATTGTATTTAATTTTGCACTGCTACATCAAGACAGTTGACACTTAATTGAATGCTTTCCATATTTGTCTGTTATTTCTGTTATCTTAGACCAATTTACTATCCAACATTTGAACTGTAAGTTAAAAACATTTAAGCAGCTAAACAATATCGGGGGTAGAAAAGGAAAAAGATAAATTTATTTATTACAAATGCTTTATCCTTCTTCCATTATCAACACTTTAAAGTTGAGTTTTCAAATCACCATGGGCGAATAGGCGGCAATATAAATTCAATCAATCAATCAATCAATAAAATGACCTATGTCATATGCTTTAAGGAAAAGAAATAATCATAGCTATGAGTTAAAATCTGTAATCAAGGGCAAGTTTCATAACAAAATTAATTATATTGCAAAGCTTTGTCCATATTTTTTCAAACCTTAAATATGTTTTATTTTTGAAAAAGATAACTCATTATTCAGAATGAAAAATGAATACCCATTTTCATTAACCACAGCAAAACAACATGACAATTATAATCACATTTTAAAAAGCCCTTATATCTTTGATAAATAAAGCCTCTAACTGGTTTCTCTTTCAATTAAGGAGCTTAGAACTATTGACTTTATAAAGTTTCTATTTAAAAGTTGTTAAATTAATTATTTTTAAAATTTTTTTCAAATCATGTAGATATGAGCACTAAAACTTAGAATAAATCAAGCTGTTTGTCGCTTTACTTAATTGTCATGACTTTTGTTCCAAAATATTGTGTACTCTTAATGTGGTTGCAACAAAAGGAAGCACAGTTTTTAGACCGTATCTACGGAGTATTTTTATCAAATCCCAGGAATGGTTTCTCTTTATTTTGTGTTCGTTATGCCCAACTATGGATACTGTGTCCAGTTGTGAACTTCTTATTTCAAGAAGGATTGCAACAAAGTAAAAAAGTTTCAGAAAATAATGATCAAGGGTATGTAAATAACTGAAGAATTAGTTTGGAAAGAAAGAAAACTAAGAATGGATATGATGGCAATCTTCAGATACTTTATAAAAAAGTCATAGATGAGAAGGTCAAGAGTTATTTTTGTCACCTTGGCATATAGGAAAATCCTATTAAGTTATGGGAAGGTTGGTTCTAGTTCATTAATAAGAAATACAATATAAGAGAAATTTGATACAGAGATACAGAGATAGTGGATTCCAGGGGATGTATGCAGAGATTTGACAGTCACCTTTTGGAAAAAGCTTTATGAGCCTTTACTACTTCATTCAATGAATTTTTGTAGTTATGACAGTGATGAGAAAGTAATTTTGCAACCAACCCTCATGGTTACCCAATCTTTACCCTTTGGGACAACCAACCCTCACAGTTTAGCAACCACTTTGCTTAACAGCTGAGTTGCCAGTCCTAATTATGGTTGCTAAAAGAGGACTACCATACCTGTAGTTTGAATGTATGTTCTGAACAGGATGCTGGATTTAATTGTTAGTTGCCGCCTCCAAATACGTGAGTCTGTGACTAATGATTTTTATTGTGAAGATTTTTGTAGCAAATTTAATCCAATCCCAATTTGATCCAATTGAATAAATTATTTTGGCTAGCTGGGAAAGTTATGGACTTCTCTCAGAAATTAAGCTATGTAGTATGCAAATAAAAATATGCTGTCTGCTGTGATTTAGTAGATGTCCAAATGAAACATATCTGAAGTCATCAAAACAATTGTCATGTTTTACCCATTCTTAAGAGTAGAATAGGTAATATAAGATGATATTTAAGATTGCTTTGGCCAAGCAGATATTAGAGACTATGCTGACAAAACCTAGCACCTTTATAAAAGGATAGTTTGATAGAAACAGCTTTCCTATCTCATGGTCTCAGAACTTTTCATACATTAAGCTGTGCATTGTAATTAACTAACTTTGGTTAACATATGGAAAATTAAATTACATATAATTGTTCGTAAGACAGAATTGAACGAATAGGCAATTCTGAATAGTAGTTTGATTTCCTACAACATATTACATCAGAATTTGGCAACCTTTTTGGTTCCAGGAGCCAACTGCTATGTCAGATGCTGTACATTTCTACAATTTATGTCGTTAGGCAAGATAGTTGTTAAGTGAATTTTGTCCCATTTTACAACCTGCCTTGCCAAAGTTGTTAAGTGGATGCTGCTATTGTTAAATTAGTAACACTCTTATTAAGTGAATCTGTCTTCCCCATTGACTTTACTTCTGATAAGTTCTCAAAAGGTGATCATTGGATCTTGGGACACTAAATACATGTCATAAATACATGCCAGTTGCCAAGCTTCCAAATTTTGATCACATGACCACACAGATGTTGCAATGTTTATAAGCGTGAAAAAATGGTCATAAGTAACTTTGAAGGGTCACTAAATGGCTGGTTGTAAATCAAAGTCTATCTGTACATGAGAGTGTGAGAAGTTTTATATCCAAATATATTTTATTCTTTATACTGTTTCCATCTTCTCCTTAAAACATTAACAGAATCCACAGTGGTCTGAGAATCAGTGTCTCTACTAGATAACTCACAGTCAAGCTGAGATTAAGTTAATTAAAATTAGCAAATTTCCTCAAATAATTTACCATATATTGTACGATAAGGTCTGTAAAAACAGAGTTAATTGAATTAGGTCTCCCAGAGAAACTGTATGTTCACAGGCATAAGCATATCTGCACACACACACACACACACACACACACATCTCAAGTGTCACCCTAGAATCAGAACACCACAAGCTCCCACTATAAAAATCTACTGCTACACCCCATTTCTCTGCAAAAACAAAACTCTTTATTTCCTAAGCAAACTCTTTATTTTCTAAGGAATACATATTTCTTCTTTCCTCACAGCTGTCTGGATCTCATTTTTATTTATTCTTGTGCAACCTCAGCTTGAGTTGGAACCCCAAATTAGTCTTGTGACAAGAGCTTGGCAATCGTACGGTACTCTCTGAATTTCAATAGTCCATGCAGATTTTCAGTGCTTTCACGTTGAATGCATGAGGTCAAAATAATATAACTTTTCTTAAAACATATTCTGAGGTTTATGTGGATATGCGTGTCTGTATGTGTATTGCAGACTTACGTTATCACAAAGGTGATTGCCTGATAGTGCAATCGTCAAAAATATGAACCAGTTGCCAAACATCTGAATTTTGATGATGTGATTATGGGGATGCTACAGTGGTCATAAGTGTGAAAAACAGTGATAAGTCCTCCCCTTTTTAGTGCTGTTTTAAATGTCAGTGGTCACTAAATGAGCTGTTGTAAGTTGAGGACTACCTGCATGTTGAATTAGGCTATAATTGCTTGTATCTTTTATTTTTATTTCATTTTATTAGTGATCTAATTTATTTATTTTTAAGGTTATTTTTTATTAAATTGTTTTACTTGTTTAATGCGGATGGTTTAATCTGACAAAATATTCCAGAGTTATTAACTGTCAGAATTTGGGTAGATAACAATAATATGAAAGTTTAATAAATAAATATGTGTAATTTGCTAAAGTGATGTTTATTAATAATTATTCCACAACTGATCAGTAATGATTTTATGACTTAAATGAACATCTGATTATAAATATCCTTTATAATGCTGTTAATGAAGTATGACTGGAAATTCATAGACCCTAAATATCAAGTTCAAAACTAGATTATCAGATGAGCAAGTTTGGCAAAGCATATTAGATTGTGGGCAGATTCATGCTGATTGACTCGAGCATAAATTTAGGGATTCAGTCTACTAAAGCTGCAGATGAATGGATTTATATAGGAGTACAAAATTTATTTGCTTCTACTTGGTAAAATATTGTTAATTTACTGTTTCTAAAATATCTCACTTAATTTGTCTACTGTTGAATATAAACATTGAATATTTATAATCCCTAAACTGATTAAAAATCTGATATTATATTACATTGTATTCTGTGGGCCTGCTGTGGATTTTTCCATATGACCTTAGAATGATCTGCAGTAGTTTCCGGTCAGTTAGCAGCAATGTCAGAAAACACTTTTCTTTAAAACCTTGATTAACTAATTCCAGAAGCACCACAAAGAATTCATTTTCAGGGAATCCTTTTGCACTTGTTTAGGAATTTAGGAATTTACCTCCATTAATTACTAAACATTTATTTGTAAGAGAGCTGTTTTAGGAGAAAGTTCTGTGGAATAATGCATGCTTTTATTTTTATTTCTATTCTTTCTGAGAATATGTAGTAGCTTCTTGTCATTCATGTTGCAAATTTTATAGTATTCCTGTGGAACTAAAACTAGCTATTAAATTTAGTGTGAATTCCCACATTTCCAGATACCTAGAACGAAACAATGCTGGTTGCTGGGTAGAATTGTTCAGCAGGCTGAGTCAGATTCATCGCATGAGTCATGTAATTGGGGATTCTACCCAGCTGCTTAATAGGCAGGGGCATAGTGCCATCAGACAACTTTAGGTTAGGCATTCACCCAAAGTTCAAATTGCTTTTTCATCCACAGAACTTGTTGATGAAACTTTTAAGTGAACATTGTCATTGGAGTTGAATGGAATCAAGACGATGAGCAAAAAAATTACATATTTTTTTAATGACCCTAGTTCCAAGAATCCCTTAAGCCAGGGGTGTTAAACTCACATCGTCGTGGCAGCATCAGGTGATATATTGGGATTTTTTCCCCCTTCGCTAAACCAGGCATGGACGTGGCCAGCGCATGACGTATCCGGCCCACAGGCTGGGAGTTTGATAGCCCTGCCTTAAGCATTTGTTTCTTAAGTTTCTTTGAGATGGTATAACTGAATAAAGCCTAATAAAGAGAAAATGACTAACAGAATAAAACTAAAACTAAAAACTAAAATAAAAATTGGAAACAGTCTGTAACAAGAAGTTCTCTTGTAAGATCTCAAGCACAGACTTTGGGATTACTTTGATTATCTTCATATCTGTTCTGACCCAAGCCTTGTTCAAATCAAACAAATACAAAATATGTATAAAAACAAATCTTTTTAATGTGGTGCTATGAATTCTGTGCATTCACAGCCAAGAGTCATTCAAAACTAATTGTCCCAGGTAAGACCAAGCCCTTTCAAGGTTGCGAAAGGCTGCCAAGAACAAAAGACTAATTGCAGATAAATATCCAAAGCCAGAAGTTTCAAAAAACAAACCGGAGTAAGCAGGGCTTCAATGAGGACTCTTGAGTAAAAAAAACCTTCTTTGCTTCCTGCAAAGAAGCCAACCCCGAAGGCTGGCTTTTATCCCTTATGGGAGGGACTATCATCTTCCAGCCTTACTCCCGAGTTGCCTGTGCTGCTTCAGCTGCTCTTTTCTTTGAGCAGCCCTGTGCGCACGCGCACTGAGCACTGGCTCCCCGGGGCCCTCTTTGTCACTGCTGCCAGACTCTACAATCTCTGAAGGCAGGACCCCACTGTCCAATAGTCCTGGCCGCATCCCTGCATCACACGCAAGCCCCTCGTCCAAGTCCTCACTATCAGAGACCTCAGCTGTCCACACCGGCTGGTGAACCACAACAATATCTCACTGATGCAGAAGAATCTGATTGGGGAAAACAAGGGGACAAATGACATTGCGCCATGAAAATGCAACTCCATCCTTTTGTGTGAGTGTTGTGCTTTCACATGCATGTATGAAAGGAGTAGAGCTTCTGTTATATTTCATCATTTTGATGAAATTGTTGGATTCTGCAGACACTTTTGCATTGAAACTTTAAGAACAGAATTATTTCACATTGTGGAAATATTATGCAGACATAGATCTAGTTATTGGAATGAGTTTTGACCTTTTATAAAAAATCATTTCCTTCCTTTAAAAAAACTTATTCCTTACAATAATTAAAACTTCTGTCTTCAGGACATCTATAAAGGTCATGAAACTTAATAACAGTAATAGTTTCGTACATTTATATACTGCTCAACTCTCAGTGATTCTGACAATTTTTGCCAAAAGAAATAGTTCCTTATTTGCTAAAGTTATTATTAAATGGATAATGTTTTAAACTTATTTCCCTTTCTTTCTCATAATGTAGATTTGGTATATAAACTTAATTAAAAATGCAGAGACTTAATTATTGGAGAAAGTGTATGATGTTCCCTGTAATCTGAAAAAAAAATTGTCTTTTATTTCTTAAAACCTTATTGATTAATATACAAGTAATCCTCAACTTATGACTGCTATTGAGCGAAACATTTACGTTGTTAAGTGAGCTTTGCCCGATTTTACAACTTTTCTTGCCACAGTTGTTTAGTGAATCTGTCTTCCCCACTGTCTTTGCTTGTCAGAAGGTTTCAAAAAGATGATCCCATGATCTGAAGACATGGCAAAGGTCATAAATGTGAGACAGTTGCCAAGTGTTTGAATTTTGATCACATGACCATGGGGATGCTGCAACACTCATAAGGTATGAAAAATGTTCATAAGTCACTATTTTCAGTGATGTTGTAACTTTGAATGTCACTAAATGAACTGTTGTAAGCGGAGGACTACCTGTAAATGTACTTTTTGAATGAAGCTCTAGAATCACTGTTGTGCTTTTTTTATTTAGCTATTGAGTAGTATTTTTGGACTTTCAAATAAATTGGACTTTAATTTCTTCTGATAAATGTGTTGGAAACTAGTATCAATTCTGCTCAACATTTTCAGATAGAAATATCTACTTCTTTATAATAAAAATTTGGTTACATTCCATAGTTATTTTCAATTCATGAGTTAGTCTTTCATACTACAATTAACTGAACATTTACTCAGTTTGCTTCTGATGTCTTTTTCTTCATTGCATGCTTAGTATCCTTATGAAACAAATGTATGCCAGTTGCTTGATCATTGGTGATCAAAGTGAATTTACAGATTAGTAAATATCTAGAGCTGACTATGTAACAGCTGTCTATGATATCAGCTTCTTTTGTCTAGCTTTCATGCTTTCCTTTATTATAAGAGAGAAATAATTCACCAGACTCTTAAGTACTAATTTAAAAAAATTCAAAAAAGGGTCCCATTTCCTTATTTAAGAAGAATAATCTACTGATTTACTTCAATCAGATTAATATAATCTTAACTAAAAGATCATTTAATTTAAAACATATTTCATTATTTAATTATACTTGTTTACATACTATCCACTATCCAAATCTCATGACTCTCATTTGTAATATAAATACAGTAAAATGTAGAGTAGCCAAGAGCAAAGTAAACTAATCTCCAACAACACCAATGTGGATAACCACTATCCTTAAAAAATAATTTTTGCAGCCTTGCAGATAGCCAATAAAAGACTTCAAGATTTCCAGGTGACAAGACATTCTTTCAAAGGAGAAGAGAGTTTTGGAGACATTCAAATTTTGGATTGTTGTGGTTTTGCATCAGTTTAGAAACAAGGTGGTCAAGGATTGTATATGGATATCATTTATGTTATTGTATTATAATTTTTTCTTTGTACTGTAGCTTCCCTAACAAGCTTTCCCATGTTTCAATTAAATCCCAAGAGAAGTTTGTGTTGCTACTGACTCTAGGAGGACGAGTGAAGAAATGAAAGAAACTTTCTTCCTGTGGAAACTTCTACTCCTGAGGGAAGACTAATTAGGAAAACAAACTGGGGACTCTGATAAAGAAGCTATTTTGTATTAATGTTTATCATTGGTTTCCATTGTCATTTTGGTTGATTTATACTTTTCCTACAACAATTTGGAGATAAAGATTTGATTTTATTACATTTAGTGGCATCAAATGTTGCATGTTTACCTGATATGCCTTTCATAGTGTTCTCATGTCTCTAAAGAAAAAATATTTATGGTATTCTCTGTGCCCCTGATTTCAAGGGCAAGATTCATGACAGGATATTGTTCACATTTGTTCTACTCTCAATTTCTATTTTAATTTTCCACCCTGGTAGTCAATAATTGATTGATTTTCTAATTCTTGGAATTTGCCCTAGAACATTAGAGGTTGGGAAGTATTTCAAAAATACATTTAGGAGAAACGTGCAATGCCAGGCAGATTTTTTTAAAAAAGGTAACTTTATTTTTAAAAACTTTTTTCATAATGCCCTCTGTAAACATTATCCTTTAAAGGAACCTGTATGAAGGTTTGAGAAAAGCAGATAAGAGCTTTAAAAAAAATTAATTGTATGGAAAAGGTTTGTATAACAAGCAAGAATAAAAGTTAAATGAAATAAATCATTACTCTCATCTACTAGTGGATAAGGTGAAAGGATGACATTTGTGTATGTATCTATCTATTATCTATCTATCTGATTTGGAGAATCAAATTGAATATGATGTTTCTTAGGCAATTCAACAGACGTTTGTGTAGCTAGGTAGAGTTCTTCCTTTTTCTGAATCAAATTACCAACGCAAAGTACATCAATAATTCAAATAAAAGCAGGCCTTTATTTGCATCAGTCTAAATAGCAGTGCTCCTTCCACCTTTACCCAGTTAGCATTTTGTAGTATGAATACATAGTACTGTATGACAAAAATATAAATCTTATTTGTTGAATTTCACCACAATCTGATAATTAAAAGTAATTATAATTAGTTAACTTTGCACAAAACAATGTGGTTTTTTTTCCCCAATTTTCTTTTACATTCATGAGTAACTGTTATAGGTGATGTTATATGCTATCTTGGCATCAAATAAAATAGTTTTCAAAATTTCCCAAATATCATGAGGAAAAATTATTGAAGTTCTCAGTATTCTGATGATTGTAGAATGATTTCAACAAAAAGTAGACTACCAGTCTATTCCTTTTGGGGAAAAAATCATATATCATATAATTGGATATTACCTTTTGTTACCCTGAGAAACCATAGCATTTTGTCTAAATCAGATACAACCCATGTGTTGCATAAATATTACATAATTTTTTAAAGAAGCTTGTTAAGCATATTGTACATTCTGTAGGTATTTAAGCAATTAAAACAAATGGTCTCTTTCCAGTTTTGATGATGTTGTAAAAATGTAAAACAAATCCCGAAACAAAACCAGAACAGTCACATTCCTAATATAAAATAGAGAAGGAAGTGGAGGGCTGCATAGAGCAACAATCTGTAGGCTCCCAAATTCCAGACAGAAAGGAGGCTGGGCCAAGATGGAGAATATAGTAGCTGATTTATATAAACTGCTTCAGCTCCTGGACCAGATCTTAAATAGAGCACTTAAAAATACAATTGGAGAGAGATTCTTTTCAGGGTCTGTAAAGGAGACATGTGCTCACTGCCCTCCATCCTAACATGAAATTACTAGAAATACCTAATGCCTTTGCTCTGTGGCCCAATCCCCATCTTGTGAATTCTTTGGAAATATTTTACAGTGATATTTTTATCTGTTCTTGGATAACTACTTATTAAACTTCTTTCCTTGAAAACCCCTGAGAGCGCAACAAAAGCAAACTATTCCATTTAAGTAGCTATTATTTTGGAATACAAATTGTATAATTTCACAGTTTATAAGGTAGAAATACCTGCTAAGATTTCTATTCCTGATACCTTGACATTACATTTGCACACCTTGACATTACATTTGCACACCTTGAGTCCCTTTTCTCACTTGCATCGAAGTGCAGCACAACAAGCATCTTTTTTTTCTGTGTCCTTTTAGACATTGGCTTCATCAGCTTCCCAGTCTTTGCCTAAGGCAGCTTCCTTGTATATTTATGTGTGCAATGAGATTGTAATGCTCTAACAAACATCACATGTGGAAAAATGTCAGTTTACTGGAGCTCAGACATAAGGTGAAGAAATTAACATTATTTCAAGAAATTTTAAGAAATAATAAAACTACCCTACTATATTTTAGAAAGCAATTTGGTTACAAATAACCTTCCCAGTCTTGATTTGCTTCAAAGGGAGGAACATCAAATTTTAAAATGTCATCTGATGGATGGGAACATTACAGACTGTTGCAATTCTAATGCAAAGTGTTGCAATATGTCTTTTTGATGAGCAAGCCTCATGCTAGGCAGCAGTACACAAATTATGAAAAATGATTGCCAGTAATTTTACAGTATGTGATTACTGGATATATGTAGATCTCAGACTTCAATGTTGTAATTATCGTTTGTTTTAAAAAATATTTTATCACAGAGTCTTTTTTTTATGAAACAAATAGCTATTTATTAGAACATTGAGAACTACCAAACCTGTAACTGTTTTTAACTTGTTTCTGTCCAAGGATTTGTCTGTAGCTTTTGCAATGATTAAAAGTGAGCTTAATCATATCTGGGCCATATTTATAATTGCTCAATAAAAATTCAAATATTACTTTGCATTTGCAAAGAAATGAAATTGCCACTTCATGTAGGGTTGCAGCACCATAACACTCTGCATGAAAAGACATATATTCTTATGGGTTATTTTTGTTAGTCAAATCCTCATTTCACTTCCCACTGAATAATAATCTAATGTTTAACATTCTAAAATAGTCAGATACAAATCTTTAAGATTGTTAAGAAATATGCCCTAATTATAATGATAAGTAAGAACAGAGAGTATGTAGATTCTTACCTGGCTTTAAAACTATACATTATTATGATTTGCTGCACAGTCAACCAGATGTTCAAACTGCATTTGCATTTTTATCTACCTATCAAATCCTTCCCAAGGAATAGGCAGAAGTGAATGTTTAATGGCATTAAAGGCATCGTTGCAGGATGCAAACTGTTCCAAATTAAGCTGCCTTTTGCAATTGACTGATGGTGATTTTGTCAATGCCAATGGTACTCAAGTGGTGTTCTAGTTGTTTTGGGATGCCTATTACTATTGGTAGTATCTTTGCTTTCTTTTGCCACAGTGGTTCTCTTTGTATTTGCGGGCCTTTGTATTTTTATCATCTCCAGTTCTTTATCTATCAGTTACTGGTTTTTTTTCCCTGACACATTCAAGTTCAGCTTTAATTATGCCTATTTAGTGCCAAAATCATATATATATCTAATCTGAACAAGTATTTTCTTCTGGCTTTCTCCTTTCAAAGTTCAAAGCCACTTTTAGCTGTCAATTCCAATTCCCCCCCTCCTTTCTCTGGTCACTGCTTTTACTATCTTTCTTAGAAATTTCTTAAGATCTTAATTCTGGGGTACCTTTATGTCCAAATGTTGCGCCTGGTTAGCCTGATCTTCACGCTATCCTCTTCTTTACCGCTCCAGCACAATCTTTGTCCCAGTTAGCTCTTCTTCTTCAGGATGGCCATATTTGACCATGCTACAGCCTGTCCGGAGGGGAGTATGCTAGCCAGGGAGGGGAAATACAGCTCCCTCAACCCAGCTGGCAGTCTCCCCCTTCTTCTGCCCCCCAAAATAGATGTTTGGAGCCCTCCGATGAGAAAGTACGGTTTGAAGACTTGCACGATCGTGGTCTTCAGTCCATCAGCAAAGAAGACGCCATCAGAAGCCCTGAAATACATAAATTATTGTGTGTCCTTATTCAGAGATCATAGAAAGAGAATGTTTCCTGTTTACTCAAAGGTTATATAAGCACACAAATACACATGATGCAGGTGTTTCCAAGTTTTCCAAAAATCTTTTTTGTTAAAAGCTTTTGGTCTATTTTTATGAACTTCTAATTAGAATAATCAAGATAATAATTGAAATGAAATACAATACCACATGGAGAGATCATTATTGTTAGTGCAAAAAGATTTCAGTGTGTTTTTCATTAAAATATCATTAACTGATATAAAAGATAATGGCAGGATTACAATCACCTATGAAATATATGCATGCGGTATTGTATTTCATAGGTCCTCTCGAATCAGTCTGAGGAAATGATTGGTTTGTAGATCTCTGGTTTGTCTTGTTTTTTTCTTCTTGACACTTGCATAAGTTTTATATATTGTTGTCTAAATATCCATTCTTATGGTTATACTGTAGAACTGGAGATTTGTGGCTGTCACCATTGACCATGTCAGCTAGAGCCGTAATTCAGCAACCTCTGGAGAAACATACGTTTCCATGTTCTAAAATAAGGAAGATGAGGAGTAATGGGAATTTATGATAATTTCACCAAGTGAGTTGCATAGGATATAGAGCAAATACTATTAATTTCTGTAAACCATACTCCAATGATACTGTGTTTCTGGCAATGACCCTAGTATGTAAGACAAAATAATTCATTATTTATATCAGATAATGGAATTAGATTCTTTCCTGGCATAGATTTCATTTTCCACTTAGTGACATTGCCATAGCGTTAAGGGTTTGAATTCCTTGGAAGAACAATGAAATAGAATATTTTGTAGAGTGTCGTTATTGATGGATGCCTTTCTGTGGTTGCTTTTAAGCACTTACTATCATAAATTATTTATTATCATTAATAATAATGACCAAACATTCACATTTAGAGTAAGGAACTTACTATAACAATGGCAAATTCCCTAATATCAAAAATGCTCTTCTGTTTTGTATAAATGCATAAAATGTTCTCTTCAGAGATATATTATTTAATTGCAAAGTTATTTGGGGGATAATATTTTGCTAAAATAGAA
Organism: Pseudonaja textilis; assembly: GCF_049901715.1. Classification (NCBI taxonomy): domain Eukaryota; kingdom Metazoa; phylum Chordata; class Lepidosauria; order Squamata; family Elapidae; genus Pseudonaja; species Pseudonaja textilis. The sequence continues at coordinate 196,968,436 of NC_141991.1, read as the reverse complement.
CACAAGTTCACATTGTTTAGAATTTTTCATTATAACACAAATATGTAAAGGATAGCTACCTTGAAAATAGCTGCATTTATTTTTAAAACATTTTATACTCAACTAAAACATATACTGTATGCCAGAATAAATTTTGCCTCCTATCCCCACTATCTAGTCAGAGCTGAAGAAGTTTATTGGATGAGAAGTGAAATGTCTTCAGAGAAAAACAAGAAAGTCCATTTGCCTCTTGAAAAAGCACCTTTGGGACAAACAAGACCTGGATGACTAAGAATCTCCGTTTTGCCTCCTATGTATTGCTACATTCTAAACACAAGATTTTGGCTGTGCTGGTTTGTGTAGGATCACATATTTATATTAAGTTTCAGATCAAAAACGTTGTCTAGCCAGGTCACAAAAGAAAATGGCAATTTTAAATCATGTATGAATCTAGTAGAATAAAACACAACAATGAAACACAATTAGATGCCAAACAGATAATATTAGAAACATTTCCAAGAAAACCATGCTAAGTCAAAAGCTGTAGCAAGATATATAATTCTGGCACTGAAAGGACATCTTTGTTTAGTTTGATGTCTTCCAAATTACAGGGATTGCAGTCCAAACATATTCACAGGCCCTAAAGTTAAAGAAAACTGCACAGTTGATCTCCATAAGGGATGATATCCTACAATTATAGCAAAGTATTTAATAGACTGTTTGCAGAGCAACGTAGATTGTGACCTGGATATGGCTCACAGAATTTACACTGTCTAGGCATTCCTGGAGGTAAGCTATTTATAGTTTCATTCATGTAATGGGTAAACTGGAACAGTTCCAAGAATTTTGGCAGAACACAAGTGATGAGCCTGAACTTTTGATTTCTTTTCATCTTAGATTTTAATTTAAATCAATACTTAGACTCATGCAAGATTTTTTTTTTACTAATTCAGTGCAACTCTTTTGCCTTCCTGAGCATCATATGAGAATGGACAATCATCTGAGAATTATTATGGTAGAGAAAGAATAAGTTTTATGTCTTGGGCCCAGCAGATATTGGGCCAGGGCTCTCATTCCTCTTGCTGTCACCCTTCCCACTATTCCTACAAATTTTCATAGTTTACCCTCCCAGTGATCCATACATGTCACAAGAATTATTTTTTGTGTTCACAAGCATGCAAATATTTGCATACATCATACCATGTATGTATGATGTATGCAAATATTAGTCATTTACGTCCTACATGGTATTGCATTCAACACCTGTAACGCCATGCATTCTTGGGGAGGATCACAGCAGTAAAGGATTAAGTATTGGTGTATGCAATAAATACAAAAATAATAATAATCAGATTTTGCCAACCAGCTGTTGCTGTTTAAAGTAGAAGAAAAAACCCCTAAACCTCTCACTCACGTGACTGGCTTACTTCCTAGCAATATAACTGATATTTAATATAGATGATTAAAAATCAGGGCAAGCCAGAGGCACAGAATTCAAGAGTCCATAGAATTGCACATTGCTTTGTATTTAAAGGGGAGCAAATGTAAGCTCTAGCATTTCATATTTAATGTATTTCAGGTGCAAGCTCAGCTGCTGTCGGTAGTTATATATTGACTAACATGCAGAGACTTTATGAGATTTCAGTTAGATTTTGCTGAGAGTTCATGACTTCTTTTTAACACCAACTGGCTTATTATTATCTCACTGTCACTTTTATTTCAGCTAGTATAAAAACATGGAAGATGGCATCCTTGGTGAATCAAGACTTCCCGAAAATGCAGAGATGCTGCATTGAAAGGAAAATATTAGTTTCCTTTCAGCTGCTAATAAATTGCACTTGAGCTAGAAATAATAAAGCTTGGCTGTCAAACTCAGGTGCAGGACTCATTCTGGAATAGGGCAATGACCTATATGGACACGTCTTTATTCTGATGTCATTTTGGTGGCATCTAATTTCATATTTAAATTAATATGATTAGTTTTCCACAATTTATTTAAATTTTTTTTCCTCTTATCACATCTAAGAACTAAAATTTGGCAACGACTTTTGGAAGTCTGTATGGTCTATAACCGTGGCTTTCCACTGATCATATTCTGCCTTAAATTAACCTTCCCCAGTTGGGTACTCTTCATTCTGATGCCCCCCAGAAAGTTTAAACAATTCTCATCCCACGAGTCCAATACATCTAAGGCTATGGTGTTTTAATGAAATTATTTTAATTTATTTATTTATTTAATTAATTTACACTGGGCAAATCATACATTAAAATATTTTTAAACCTCACATGGAACATATCCAGGCTTCTTTTTTTTGTGTAAATTTTATTTGAGTTTTCACAAAAAAATACAAATAAAACATCTTTTTTGAAAGTAGCGTAATCCGACTCCGACAGGGGCATGACACTGTGAGTTAGGCAATAATCACACAAAGGTGGTGGGATCATTTTAAAAAACGTTCTTTCTGTACAGGTGTAAAGAATTTATACTAGGGACAAATGTCTCAAAACAAGCATACTTCATCTTACAGCAGTTGGGTACATTTGATATATTACATCTGAAATTCTGATTGGCTCACTAAATTTCCTTCATCACACACATTATCTTTTGGAAGTCTTTTTTTTTTTTTTTAATAATCTTCGGACAGATTCTTCTAGCTACCTCATGGGATTATCCAGTAAATCATGTCACCTTTCTCCCGCTTAGAAACTTCTGGCACCCTTTTGTGATGTCATCATTCCTGAGATGGGTTTTGCAAGTCACTAATGTCCTTCTAATCTGGCTGTAAGGTTGGAATCGGGAGTCTCAAGGGTAGAGACTTGGTTTTGAAACACTCTCTCTAGTTATTGACTGAAAGTCATATTTAACCACAAACTGTGTGAGTAGACTAATAATAAAGGTTGTTTTTACCCTGCATTACATTGCAAATGGTCTTTTATGGTTTCACTTGAGAGGTTTTGCAACCAAGCCAAAAACATTATGAAACAAAGACTGTTAGGCATAGAGAAGCAGCAGGAAATTCATTTGATCCTCAGATGCCTTTAAGGTATGGAGGCTTCTCTAGTACTAGCCCTGCAGATAAAATTTTAGACATCACAGAGCGCTTACTGCAGCTAGGCTTGGCATATTACCTTCAGCCACACTGGATGGCAGATGCCTTAAGATGCCCTTTTCTGATTGATTCTGCCCTGTAGATATTAGGCAATTGAGGATGTAGGTCATGTTTTATAATATTGTAATTGTTTATAGTGAGCTAGAATCCTCCTCCTTTCTAGCACATCTTTCCTGTGCTAAAAGAGCTTTCTACTGGAGAAAATGAGCTGAATATGCTCTTGCGGGCAGAGATATAGCAATGTCATGCAGTCAAAGGTTATGAGGGCCCTTACATAGATCTTTGCAGATAGAGCAAAGATACAGTGATGTGTCCACCAAATATTTAAAATTATTCCATTTAAAAGCTACACTGCTGCCACAGGGCTAAGATGAAAGGTCTGAATTCAATATCCAGTGGCTCAAAAACCAAAATTTGTCCAACCATATAGGATGAAAGCCACTAGATTTAAAAGTTATTTGTTGTTTTATTACCTGTTTACTTTTATTTTATTTTTGAGATTTGATGTTGTATTTTGAAATTCTATGTGTGGCTGGCCGCTACTGTACTTATTTTTGTAATAAACATTTCAGAGTTGATTTTTAAAACATTAATTTAATGTGATTAAAAAAACAAAAATGCTACCAGACTGAAACCCAGTCATCAAAATATCATTTGTTGCCTCTGTATTCCACTATTCACATCCTGGGATATTATGAAATAGGCATTATGTAGTGTATTTAATTTGGCATTCCTGAATTGTGAAAACATTTGTCTTATTTGCAATACATCCAATAGCTTTATGGACTGATCTCTAAAACCAAAGTGGCCAAGAGAGCCCGAAAGGGTTCTTGTCTGTCTCTGTCTGTCTCTTTGTCTGCAATTAGGGAAATATGTTGATGATGCATATTTACAGGTAACATCATCCAGCAGACATTTGGCCCACCACTCCCATCAAATCAAAGTAGCTAAAAGTGCTATGATTTACACCTATCTAAAAAATATAGATACCTTTATTAAAGATTTCACTGTTATTGTTTTAATCCAAGTTTATTGAAAAATAACTTTTTTCAATAATTTAGTTAAAGCTGCTGCTAAATTGTGCTTTAATTTAATCATTCTTAGAAGACAATCTATAATACATTGTTGGATGGCATGGAAGCTTAGAAAGTTGTGAAGCAGTGTTCCCTGCAGTCTGTTGCCAGATTCTGCTAGTGCTATGTTAGTTATGTGTAAACTACCCTCAGTATTTGAGAACCGTTTTCCACATTGACAGGGGCCCTTCATACGAAAGCTCAGCTTTTTACAAATTCGTTTTGAAAAGAGATATTTGTTGACATTGTTTTCAGCTTTGGTGCGCATGTGGAGTGTTGTAAATATATTGCAAAATGCAAGCAATGGAGATATTTAAAGACATTTTAAAGTGGAAAGAGTTAAAATGATACTGAGTCAGACTGTGTTGAGCAAACAAGGTCACATCCTTCTGTTTTTTTGTTTTTGTTTTGGCTTTCCTGTGTCCCTACATTTTACCTTTTGTGTTCCCATAATGCAGCTTTGTGTTTACTTTTCCTGTATGGCAACATCAGCTAGATGTTCTGAAAAGCTTTAATCTAACCACGTCATAAACACCATTACAAGGAGTCCTCGATTTACAACTGGTTGCTTAACGACCACTCAAAATTATAGTACTGTTTAAAAATACTTATGATCCAGACTCAAAGTTTGGACAGTCCTCCCCTATATGCCACTGTAACTGAATTTAATCATCTTGCTGCTGGCTGTCCTCTTCTTCTGCCTTTTCCAAAATAACAGCCTTCTCCAGAGAGTTAGGTCTTCACATAACGTATCCAAAGTAGGACAAAACGAATCTGGTCATTTGTGCCTTGAGTGAGAACTCTGGGTTGATTTTTTTAAGCATATCCTGAGACAAATTAATTTCCAAAAACGTGAGGACATTTATAGAAAAAAATATTAAGAGTGAAACTAATGTTACGGTATAGGAGCAATAGTCACTAAAATGCACTTGCTGTACTTTTAGTTTTTATTCTTCCTATTTAAAGCATGTATGGGGATTTATCTCATATTGTGATGCTGTAATGTTCACATGTCTTAGCTATTTCCAGCCAATGATGAAAAATAAGTGCTAGGAAAAATTCTGAACGTTAAGATCTCAGATCATAATGTATATTTGAGTAGATTAAAAAGAAAAATGAATGAGATAATAATTTTTGGCAGCAATCACATATTTATAATTGTATCTATTGTAGTTTGACTCCGTAATGTATGATTATCATAATATAAACACTATTTTATTCTGTCTTGTGTTTTCTCCCTTTTCTGTTTTGAATTTGGAAGACTGAATAGAAGTTTTGCATTATTTTTATGCTCTGTTGATGGACTGGAAATATTTGTGATTCTCTGACGTCAATAAGTTGAAACAAAATGGTATTTTGTTTTAAGATAGAATGGCATTTACATTAAGCAATTTTGTGACTGGAACAAAATGCTTAATATATTTCAAAGAATGCACACAATTACATGCAAACATTTTTTGGTGCATGTGATAGAAGGAGTGGTATAAAAGAAAGGCAACATTTATCCATCAAATATGATTTAACATGAAGAATTATCTAGAACGGTAACATTATAAAACAACCTAGAATTGTAACATAACAGTATAAAGGAACATTGAAAGATGTGGCAACTTTTAGTTCTACAAACAAAAAGAACCCATAGTTTTTGGCATGAATGCATATTTTTATTTGCTTTTTCTTTAATAAACACATAATGAACATATGATCCAACTAAGAACTTATCCTAGCTCAGTTGTGCATTTAAAACACAGAGTGCATCTATCTAGTGTGTTATGAGTCTCTGCTTCATAGGTTGCTTTTATTTCTTCCTCTTTACAAGCTTCTTTGATATAATTGATATGACATTCAGCTTTTACAATTGGCAGCTATTTTATTCCTCTTTTCGTTCCTCAGATTATTTCTCTGATTGTAAGGAACGTGTGCATGACTAGTGCAGCATATTTTGCTAAGTCCTAATGTGGTTTGTCTGGTTATGGATTAGCATATTGTATGTGTTTAGTTATTTTGAGTGTCTTCAAGAAGAAAGGAAGATAAAATAGAATAAATTAGTAATTATAATAATGATCATGCTGCTTTGCAAATGGTAGTGTATAGCTTAGCATATGCATCTCTAGTCAATTGTTTATCCAATAATCTATGATTAATAAAATGAAGTCTTGCATATTCTATTTAAGAAGCACTGGAGGGTTCCATCTAATATTGTATGAATAAATCATCTCTCTTTTCTCCTTGTCCCTGCAGTCTTGTGCCTCCGGATTTCATTCAGAAAATGTTGTAACTTTACAGAGCAAATTTCATTCTCATTCGGAGAGCGGAGGGGGAGAGTTGTTTCATTAGCATTGTTTCGACTGCAAGTGACACTATTATTCTGTATATTTAAAATATTTTATATCGGAAACAAAAGCAGCTTTGCTTTATGAAAATATTACGTTGACTGAATTGGTTCATCATGGACTTTATTAGATTACTTTTTGGCTTCATTTATTAGGTATATAGTATATGTGTTGGATATATTGAAATTTGAATTGTGTCCTTAATTTAGCATACATATTGTTCTGTATGTTATAAAAATGCCGTACTTTTATTATTTGACTTTCCAGGCTCAAGACTGAAAAATCAAGTATGAACTATATTTCTTTACATCAAAAAACTGTTATGTGACTAGGTTATCTGTTAACTTAGAACAAAAATGTAGCTAATACATAATTTTGTTTTATGGATGAGATTAATATCAATTGATCTAAGTAGTTATTGTTTTTTTGTGTGTGTTTCTTCATTCTGTCTGGTAAATCATATTCAGTTTTTTTTTTAAATGATAATTTTGATTGATATGCCAGCTGAATTCCTTTCTGAAAGATAATGATCTTAATATTATGCATATTCTGGAAACCTCTAGGCTTAACCATAGCAATTTGCTCTAGATGGGGTTACACTTATATCCAGTGTGAATACTTAAGTTGGTTCAAGACTCAGCAGTGAAGTTGGCCTTGTGAAGAATGTGATGAGACCACATAATATCTGGGTGAATTTCTGGGTAAAATGCAAAGTGTTCTCCCCCTCCCTCCCTCCCTCCCCCCCCTCTGTGTGTGTGTGTGTGTGTTTGTGTGTGTGTGTGTGTGTGTGTGCATTTTTGATTATGGATGGTGCATGGATTACTTGTAGCCCCTGTAGTTTTTCTTGGCAAGGTTTTTTTTAACGGTTTGCCATTGCCTCCTTTCTAGGACTGAGGGAGAGTGGTTGGCTCAAGGTCAGTCAGCTGGCTTCATGTTTAAGGTGGAAGCAGAACTCACAATCTCCTGGATTCTAGTCTGGTGCCTTGATCACTATGTCAAACTGACTCTGTTTCTGGGAAAAAGAATATATTAAGATATTTTAAAACCTCACATGGTGCATAAGGCTTCTTAAGATAATATTATTTCTATAAAAGCCTTCACTGTTTCCAGTAGGCCTTTGGAACATGCACCCTGTAGAGTTAAGGGATTCTAACATCTATTTTCTTTACTAAAAGATCCTTAAAATGCATTGTTTTGTATAGGCTTCTAGTTGTTGATTTAGTTAATTTTAATTATTTGCTTGCTATCTTAACAATTTTTATTATCATGATTTTAAATGTTTTTTTTTTAATTGCAAACTGCTAAGAGCAGTGGGCAGAGATAAATCAAATTAAGGAAATAAATAAAACCAAAATTGTATGTTTTCCTGGCAGCTGTAATGGCGAAAAGAAGGAGATACAGTGTAAACAAATAAGATGCTGCTGTTCTTGAGGGAGGAAAGAAGATTGCTTTGGGACCAGGAACCAGATGGGAACAAAGTGTTACTGAGAAATGCTACTGTACATTATTGTGAAGGAAGGAAAGCAGAAAAATCTTTGCTCTTGTTTCAAATCAGCTGTAGAAAAGAGAGAAAAAATTCCTTCAGCCTCCAAACTGAGTCTACAGTACATATCATGTAAGGCTTCAGTCCATGTTCCAAAATGGTACAACACTATTGCTGGGTTTGGAGATTAATTCTGTAAAAATTATCTGGGAGTATCTCCCACTATTCTCAAAATGCTTGCATTTGACTATGAAGGAATCTTGATGCATAATAACTTATGACTAGGCTAGCTTATTAGATTCTCTTTTTTATCTTTTTGTCTTGCATTGCAAATATCTTGATCTCTGTACTCATGCAGTATATTGACACCGAATTGAATTTTAACTAAATTATCCATTTTATTTTGGGAAAAAAACAGAAAAGCCAAAAACTTCTGGGCTGTCAGAAAAGAGAAGAAATGACAAAGGGCTGAAAGGAAAACAGGCAAAATTTGTTACGACAGTACAATGTTTTAGGTTTGATTCCCAAAAAAGGTAATTTCAGAATACATGGGTTTAACAGTCTACAACTCCTTAAAGCAGCCTCACCTTTTCTGGGATTGTGTAGTATTCTTGGGATAATTCTATTTGGTTTAGGAGCATAGTTAAGAATATCAAGGTGGATATTCATACAAAAAGCAAATGCTCTTGATCAAGCTTTATTTCTAAAGATTTCATGGTACCAATAAGAAAAGTGCAGATTTCATGGCACCAATAGAAAAGTGGTTTTCTATTACTTTATAATTTTTCAACATTTCAAGCTAGTTTGCTGTCTAACTCCTTCTTAATCTCCTGTCCCAGTGCTAACCAGATCTAGTCCTCTTTAGTTTTATGAGATCAGCCAAGGTTAGCTAGTTATTGCTACATAGCTAGCCTTTACGATGCTTCAGTGAAATGCAACGTTTTGCAAATTTTAGAACCTCAACTTACAACAATTCTTCATTTAGTGAGTGCAATTACAATGGCACTGAAAAAAGTGACTTATGGCAATTTTTCATATTTACAAATGTTGCAGTATCCCCATGGTCACATAATCATAATTCATATGCTTGGCAACTAGTTTGCATTTATGATGGTTACAGTGTCCTGGAGTCATGTGTATCCCTTTTGTGACCTTCTGACAAGCAAAGTTAATGAGGAATCCAGATTCACTTAACAACCATGTTACTAACTTGAGAACTGCAGTGATTCACTTAACAAACGTGACAAGAAAAGTTGTAAAAAGGGGCAAAACTCATTTAACTAATGTTTCACTTAGCAACAGACACTTTGGGCTCAATTGTGGTCATAATTCGAGGACTACCTTTATAAGGGCTGTGAAAAAGCTCAGGGAAAGTTAAAAAATTACAATACAAATACAATTGTAAAACGCTTCTTTTTGCAAAAATGTATCTTGAATTTGCACAGAAATTTGGTATGAAATTTTGATATCATGACTGGTTCTATTGGTGATACTCTTACACTGATAGAACAACAGAATAGAGTTGAAATAGGAAAAAGATTTCTAAGTGGGCTCTACCTTCTTAAATGTGTTTAATTTAGTATGGGTTCCTCAGCTTTTTTTATGAAATGCCTCAATAAGTTTTCAAGGAGCAGCAATTAGTGATTAAGCATAGGTTTTAAAAATATGGAAATAGTCTGCCTAAGAACCAGCTTCATGTTGCAATAATTATTTGGAATCTCTATTTTGTCAGGTACTGTGTGCTCCTTTTTCCCCCTGAAGTTTATATCATGAACAATCCTAAGCTGTTTTCTCAAAACTAATTCTCGGTGAACTCTATATGCTATACGTCTAACAAGAATGCCTCAAGACTGAACTTGAAAACATTTACCATTTACATCAGCATAAGGCAATTTCAGTTATAGAGCACAATTTTTTTCTTTCTCAAATGTAACTGGGAACATGTATATTATAAAAAACAGCTATTTATGAAAGTTATCCAGACCTATAAGTCCAGAACCAGATTGGCTATGCCTTGTCTTAGATTGTACCTGTTCATTCCTCCATGCATTGACCTGTTCTATTTCTATCTCATTTTTTTGCTATTTCTGATTCTCTCACAGCTGAAGAAAGGCAGCTTTTCTAGGAATGTGGAATTAAAATTGATTTCCTGGCAAACCTGAAAATCTGAAACTGTTCGGCAAACATACTTGAACATAAGAAGCTGCATGCCAGATATATTTTCAATTCTTGTTATTGTGTATCAGATAGATAAATAGTATTTTATTCCAGATGAAGCATCCTTTCTTTAAATATGTGCATATATGTACATATAGCATATGTGCACTCCTTCTATAATTTCACCTTGACAAAGTGAAGGGGCTGGTGTGAATAAATGAAATTGTGGGCTATGTAGTCAGACATGTACATGTCTAGAAGGGTCTCCCAAGGTGAACAGGTTATAATACCCCAGACTAGCATGGCAAATTATGGTCTATTCCCGTGGTGGCTAACATTTTTGGGCTCCTATGCCAAAAATTGTGCGTGCCAGCACCCAGAAGGCAATGCGTGCCTTCCCAGACACCCCCTGCGCATGCACGAGCAATTCCCCCTGCCGCCCCCTTACCTACACTGCACCTCCCAGGTGATTTTCGGCCCATTTCCGGTATTTCCGGAAATACAGGAAGTGATGAAATGGGCCTATTTTTCGGTCTGCAGAGGCTTTCCTCAAGCCTCTGGGAGGCTGAAAAAAGCCTCAAACAGGCTGAAAATCAGGTTTGAGTCGCACGCATGTGCAGTGAGGTAAGTTTGCCTGCGGTTTATGTGCCGGCACAAATGGCTGTGTGTGCCACCTGTGGCACACATGCAATAGGTTTGCCATCATAGGTCTATTACACATGCCAATATACCCATATTGGTTGGAAACATGCGGAAGAGGCCTTCATCCTGCAGTGGATAGACAATGGCTTAAAATAACTTATATTTTAAGTTTTTATGTATATAGACAACATACATAGACATATATAATTACTACCAAAGTATACAATTTTCTTCAGTAAAAAAGCAATCGTTAATTTCTTTTAAACAGTTTCAAATTGTTTTTGAATGTATTCTGTTAACTCAAATATTCTGGAAATTGAAAGGTTCATTATCCAGTAAAATTGTATAAATCCTTGAAGATATGGACAAATTTGTAAAGCCTCATTCAATAGGACAAGTTTAAGAAAGTGTAAACCGTGTGGCGTGCAGTAAGATATTTTGCTAATCTGAGATACATACAGAATCTCTAATAAATAAGTTTTTGTATTTGATTGAAAGAGAAGGATGGAATTAAAACCTGGATTAATCTTAGGTGGATTCACTGAAATCAGTCAAAGTTAGTAATGTTTAATCTGTTTTCTCAATGTACAATTAAGACAAGATACAACGTATAATTCTGATTGAAATATATATAAAATACACAGGTTAATTATATATGCATACACCTACAGGTTCTACCTATTTGTATTGCCTTTTCTTTTTCAGAGAGAGACCAAAGGCCAGTTTCTCATAGATCATGTTTGCAATCACTATTGTTTGCTAGAAAAAGACTATTTTGGCATTCGCTATGTGGATTCTGAAAAACAGCGGGTATGTATATAAATTATCTCATAATTTATTTTAAGTGATGTTATCTCAGTGAAACTGCTAGCTAGTATGCTTTCATTCCCCTGGCACAAATGCTTCAGTGATGTCCAAAGAGATGAGTATGTGCTCATTTCTCTGAGCCAAAATACATTTTATTGCCAGAGAATCAGCAGCTAATCAAGAATATAACGTGAAGGTAACTGTGTGCTTATTATTGTGTCACTTCCTCGATAATTGCTACTTCAATATAGTATTTGGAATGGGGCTTCTTACGAACCTAGTTCTAAGGATTACTATAGTGCCAATCTCAGATAAATCCTTTTTAGCTTAATTAGGGCGTCAGGTGTCTCATGGTTTTAAGAAGACATTCTTTAGCTTGGAATGTTCTGGGTTCTGATTACTGGTATTTTTCATGGCTTTCCCAGTGGCATATCTTAACTTGACTGAGTGATAATCTATATCTTTATTCTACCTTCACAGGCATGACTTTGACCTGCTTAACTGAGATAATGTAATCAAAAATCGACTTGCTTTCTCCTATAGTACTGTAAGCAGAATGTTTCAATCTGGCTAATATGATTGGATTTAATTCACTTGAAATCAAATCTACCCAGCTAATCTTTTCTCATATAGGCAAACAATAAAATATGAAAACAGTGAGTTAGGCAATGCAGTGTAACATTTTTTTTTATTGAAAATAAAATAAAGATGCAAGAACATACTTCTGAAACCAGCTGTTGAAAATTTTCAGCTTGCAATAAATAAAAATCTTCAAATGGCCTCCTAGACTTTTAAATTTAGAGCTATCAGATCTTATGGAGATTCTCAATCATCTAGGTCATGATTGTCCCAAATATGTTTTTCAAAAGGCATATAGACTTTTGCTTTTTCCTTGATAATGTTTTGCTTCCCATCCAAAAAGCTTATTTAGTTCTGATTGAATGGTGGAGAATGGAAAGATTTATACTGTATTTTTTGCAGTCATTTGCAAAGAATATAAATCTTTATATTTGCCACCATTCAGTCAGAACTTGGATGAGAAGCAAAACATCTTCAAGGAAAAAAAATAAAGAAAGTCCACTTTTGAAAAAGCACCTTTGGGAGCTACCAGATCTGTGTTGCAGAAATTCACGTAATCAAAAGATGACAGACAGTTGGCATTGCTGATGCTATCTAATGGATTTCTAGATTTTTTTCAACTTAGATTTTGTACAGTAGCCTTATTTAAATATTCTCCTCATCAAGAAACAAAGCTTCAGTGAAGCAATATATCTGGCAGATGCACCAATAAATCTCATTTATCTACTAAAAGTATTTGCAAGAGGTGCCTCACAAAATACGTATTTTACAAATGCACCATTCCTTCTAAAAAATATAGTTTAGCTGTCTGCATTGTATATATATATAGCTTCAGTGTTTTGCTGGAAAAGTAAGTGTTGTCTGTATGCATACATGAAGACAACTAGAAGTAACTATTGAAGCAGCCACAGGAGACTTTAATGAAGAGTGTGAGTGCTTTCTTTCCTTATGCTAACACACTCTTCAAATGCTTTGCCCTTCTATAGGTTTACATAATATACAACCATTTAGTCTTGTGCTTCATAGAGCAAAATCACTAAAATTATTGCTTTTATGTAATTAGTACAAAAAGAATATGATGCTTTTCAGGTGGGTAGGAAATGAAATCAATTTTTATATTTTGAATAAAATATGAACGTAATAAAAATAGTTAAATCAGAATATTGTTAGTTTATACCATCCCAGTATTATGAATTGTGCCACTTGACTTTCAGATACAGTAGAGGTTGTTTGATTACAGAATGTGCATTTATAGAACCCTACAGCTCAACTGAGATTTATTGCTTATATTGAAGGATTCATCAGATTTATGAGTGTGTTAATCCATTGCTGAATTGCACAAAATGACAGGACTTTTGATGGAAGAAATAACGCACACAGCCAGCTGGGTAGCAATAGCTCAGTGTTTTTGTAACAGTACCAATATTTATCCTTTGAAATTGTTCTTTGTTAGAATTTGATCTCTCTCAGGATCTCTTGCAGATCCTCCATTATAAAATGCATTCTAATCCATGCGTAGGTTTAAAATAAGATTGTCAGATATTCTGGAGAAGTGCTGTTGGTGTTCCTAAAACTAATCTCATACTTTGCTGATATCTATATTGTCGTTCAGAAAATAAAAATAGATCCAGGCTTCTTGCTGATGCAGAGAGATGCATTTCCACTTTTGCTGTTATTTGGAAGTGGGCATATATATTACAGAATAGGATCAATATTTAAAAATGTAGCAGAAAGTTTTATTTAGCTAATTTAATAATTCTACAGTAGAGAAGGATAGAAAAGTAAAAGCCCAATACTTATGATTTTAAAGCTAGCAGAATATGTTGACAAGTCTTAATATTGGCTTAATTTACACTAATTAAGAGCTAGTCTTGCTTGTAAGGACAAGTTGAATATAGACTGTAGGCTTTCCTCCCAACTTCTTTCACATAGCATTTTATTTCAGCTGTTGTGACACATGCCTTTGGGGGTAAGATTGAAGATGAAACTGTAAACACTATGGCTTTGTTACTGCATTCTTAAAGGCTGTTCTAATTTTTGCCTCCTGTCAGTTTTGCATATATGTGATTTATGTGTGGATGACATATTCCACATGAAGGTGACAGTGATTAGCAGATCATTAGTTTCCTTTTTTTTCTAGCCACAGATTCAGCTTCCAGTTATTTATTTTCATATCAAATGTATAGACCACCCATTTTACCTCAAGATAACTTGAGTTATGAACCCAAAAATCCATCAGGAGTGAACAAAGCTGCTTCATGGATGTGCTATTATTGTCTAAGGCAGGGTGTCAAACTCACGGTGTCACAGTGGTGTCACGTGATGTATCGGGATTTTTTCCCCCTTCACCAAACGGGGGGAGCGCGTGAGGCATGCTCGACACCCCTAGTCTAAGATAACTGGAAACTCATACTGATATCTTGTTATTCATTTTTCTGATAGAAATAGAAAAGATATACAGAACAGATACAGAACCATGGGAATTCCTTGAAATTTGATGCCAGTGGCTGAAATCTATAGATATTAACATTGATTTCAGAATAGTTAGACAAATGGACCATGACATTAGCCTACAGACCAATACAAACTAAATGGAATTAAAATCTAGTTTATTTTGAAATTATAGTCAAAGTGCGAAATAAGCTGGTGTAATTAAAATTGGTTTATTTTTATGTGAGATCAAAATCTCCCAGTGGAAAATTGTTCAAAATTAATGAGATTTAGTATTTACACTTTAGGATTTCTTTTTCTATTAAAATTTTCATAACAGCAATATTCCTTACAATTGAATCCTACAATAAGTGCCTTAATTTTTATCATCATTGATTCATTGATTTCTATTTTGCATTAACTGAGAAAGTAAGTTAAAGTTAATAGTGTTTCCAAAGAACCATTGATTTCCCAACCAGTCATGTATTTTCTTTCACAATTTCCCTCCATTTCTCTTCTGTCTCCTCTAATCCAGTTAATCAATAACATTCCATAGCCACTAATCATGCTCATTCATCAATGTTGTTCTTTTCTTTAGAGGCAAGTGCAAGGGGTATAAATGATGAAAGCAGTATTGTACTATTACAATCCAAAATTCTGCCCATTTTGTAAGTGTGTTATGAAGTTGCACACAAACTCTAAAGAGCAGAGTTTTAATGCAGGCTTTGGGCCCTGAGAACACCTTTCCTTCCCTAATATTTATGTTCATTTATTTATTTTATTTGTTTATATATCAAACTTCTTAACTACCCACAGAGGGAGACGTTATGACAACTCTACTGACACACTTTTAAACAGTTAACACTATGATACTATTTCAAATATAAAATAATTAATAAGTCTGTGCCTGCATAGAAATAATAACAATAGACATATAACTTTAATTAACTGTATGCAACCTATGTGACACTCAAAAGTGAACAGTGTTTCTCAACTTTGGCTACTTTAAGATGTGGATTTCGACTTCCAGAATTCTGCAGCCAGCCTGCTTGCTGTGGAATTTCTGGAATTTGAAGAGCACACTTCTTAAATTTGCTGAAGTTGAGAAATACTTCTCTAGAGAAATATATAATTAGTTAAGTTGTTGAATTTGCAGATAAGACACATTTTTTTCCAAATAATTCCAAATTCTCAGACAGACTGAAAAACTGCAGAAGGTTTCTTTTTTTCAGTCCTGCTGACGAGATAGCAAAAGGATAGATTGGAGTCAACATTAATTTCACTGTCCTACCATCAGGGACAACCATCTCATTTGTTGATAGATCTTAAACCTAGCTCTAGAAATGCTTTGACCATACATACGCCTTACGGTAGAAATTAATCATATTGGCATCATCTCCTTAGCAGAAACTAATATTGGACTACTTTAAATCAGAACACTTAACACCCCTCTGTAAGTGTTTCACAGATATAAAAAATATAATTAAAATAATATTTTGTTTCTTCTACTCATGATTAATGCTTTCATAGATGTAGGAATAATAGGCACATATAGGAAAATTGGCGTTTAATATTTTTAAATCTTTTTTTTTTTAAGCACCCTTGTAAGTTCCAGTGAAATAACCTTTCTCGTGTTGAGGCTTTGTACTGTGGACGCATACATAACAAATAAGTCTGCTCAGCAGTGTGAATAATTGCAAGGACACCTGCCATGGTAAATAGCTAGTAGCTACTGCTGGATATTAAAATGCTGATTAGAGATGATGTTTAGAAAGTGTGGCACAATACACTTCCCAAAAAAGCAAGCAATAAGAAAAAATCCAGCAGGTGCAACTGTGTCCTAGTAAAGGTGTATACTAATAACCCTTTGCCCTCATAATAAAAAAAGTTCTCTAAAAGTCATCAGTTTGTCACTTTAAAACAATTAAGTAATATAAACACTGACCAATTTAGTTAATTCCAGAATGATACAAAATACTGGTTTACATAAATGAACTTTACAGGAATGTGACATTTATGAAATGGTCAGGTGAATGTCTATACAATATGAACCAATGTAAATGTATGTATATTAATACTTGTCAGAGTTTAATTCCGTACTTAAATTTATTGACTTTAATGGCTTGTAGCAATTTAATTTGCTTATCTATGCATCTTATTTTTTATTGACTTGCAGTAGGAGAAAATAAACTTACGTGGTTGCTAAGCATATATCAAATCAACAGTCTTTTTTCTCCACAAGCTCTCTCTGCTATCAAACTCAAAATTGGATTCAATTCAAACTGAACAAGCTTTCTAGAGATATACCCTAATACATGGAATAGGACTGTACCCACTTAAAAAATAATCGGAGAGAAATACTTAGATATTGTGACCATTAGAGCTCTCTGTTCATCATTAAAACATGCTTATACAACGTTTTGTTTAAATTTCCATACAAGCTTGAGAAAAGTTTCAGTTCATTAAAATGGTAACCTCTTTTTAAAGGAGACGAGGCTGGCTTAATGAATAACAAAGAGATGCTACGGTCATACAATCTCCAGACAATTATTTAGTTTTTGAAGAATGCACTGTTTTAATATGTAAAGGTATTGTTTAATTTCATCTTGCAGTGTTGTTTTGTGGATAAATTGTATACAAAAGAATGGGATCTTATAAGACTTCCAGACTGCCTTGGAGGAAAAAAAAACTAAATAAAAATGTAGCAAGATAAAGTAAGGATCTTTTTATTAAATTAGGAAACTGCTAGGTATGTTTGTACCTCTTCATGGAAACTGCGTAAGACTGAATGTAAAATTTGTCATTCTTTACCTCCCTGTTCAAGTTTGAATAAACTTAAACATACCTATTACATATTTGCAGTGGTGGGCTGCTGGGTGGTTGGCAAGGTTCCGGCAAACCTCTAGCTGTGATCTCTGGCTGGGCCTGCCCACCTGCCTTTGTGCTATGCTTTCCCTAAATAACTACCCCCCCCACATTGTCCAGGTGAGTTCCGTGCCGCCCTGCTATACTCACCAGAGCTGCCTGAGTGGATTAGCTGCCTGTTTGAAGCTGCGTTTCAGCCCCAAAGCGAACTCCTTGCCAACAAAAGTGCAGCTCACCTCTGCGTATTTGTGATCACATTAGCTGTGCTTTTCACTTACAGATGCTACTTTCTGTCTATCCTCAGACATCTATGTGCCTCTTTTTGAAGCTGTTAACAGAAACACAATAGAAATCACAGCTAGGAGAACACTGCTATCAGTTTACTACAATCTTGTGCTTGTAAGAAAATGATGTATTTTGCAATACTTTTGACTGGTGGCTTCTACATATTTTTTTTACAGCATTGGCTTGAGCCCAATAAATCTATCTTCAAGCAAATGAAATGTAAGTGTTAGAAGCCCATTTCATACATTGACCTATTATTTTAAAATGCCAGTGTTTTGCAATAATTTTATGTATTATGCCTTATTTAAAAATAGCTTTAATAAATAACTTTAATATATTCTGTTTATAGGCATTGAGCTCTTTAAAAAAAACAATCTAGGACAGCCTTCCTCAATCAAATGTGCTTTCATATACTTTTATCCAACAGGATTTAATGGATGATGGGATTTGAAGGCTAACACACAAAGAAAAAGCTGATTGAGGAAGGCTAGCAACCTGAGAAAGGAATTTGGGAAGCAGCTCAGTAGGGATGGGATGGATATAAAATATATATTCTTCATTTCATTTTAAAGTTAGTATTCTCTATGGTTTTGTCCCTTTTGGTTTCATTGGAGGATTTTGTCCAGCTTTTTAGTGATGTTACCTTTCTGTGATGTAGCTCCAAACACATTCCTCTACAAAGCTCTCCAGCTGGAAGCTTCATAATTCCAAGTTCCACACTGCACGAGAAAACTGTTTTAGTCCCCTCATTGCTTATTTAAAAAAATAAAAACAGCTTAGCTTTTTATTTAAAACAGCTTTTTATTTAAAAAATAAAAACAGCTTAGCTTTTCCAGAGACTTACCTCTCAATAACTGAATCAAAATCAAATATTCTATTAAGTTAGAGTATGAAGTATCTTAATCTACATTATATTGTATGTAACTTGCAGTGTATGCAAGAACAGTGACTGACATAAGGCTATTCATAAGCTGTTTGGATGACTGGGATGATTAATGGGCTCTTGGTTTCAAAAACATCATCCCTGTGCCCAAACCGATCCTCTAGATAGAAATCATAGGCTCTCAATTTTCCTCTTTTATGGATTCTGCTCAGGAAACAAATGGGGATTTGAACTATCACTGCCTTGAGGAGAAACGGATTTGTGTTAGAAAGAGTGAGAAATAGGAGTCCTACATTTTCACCCTCCCAGCTCAAAAAAACTCAGTTAAAGCATCCTCTGTTTTAAGGGATAAAGTGTAATTTAATTTAAACTGTCATGCCATGGTTACTTCTTTTACTTGTGGAATGCCTGTCTGATCTGCCAGCACAACTACTATGATTTGCTAGGGATTGCATTGTAAATCTTCCAAGAAAGCTGCTTGCAGTCCGTAAACCCTTGACTTTAGACAGTGAGGCCTATTGCTTGTTATATTGACATATGCTTTAGTTACTCTATGACAAAAAGAGACGTTTTATCCACATACTCTCAGTAGAATTGCAATTTCTAACAAAGGCATTAGTGCTTTAATGTCTAGTATTGTGTTACAAAGGAAGGATCAATACGCATAAATGGATATAATTAGGACTCAAATTGTATACTCACATATTCCACTAATGGCCATTGAATCAATGGAACATCTCTGTTTAAATATGTATAGCAATGTGCTGCAGCTTTAGCTGTTGCAAGTAATTTTTTAATCTTTAGAATAAATAATATCATTTAAAGTAAGGTTTCTAAGGGAGATGAAATGCATTAACACATCAATTATACATTACAAGAAGTACTGAATATGCTTGGGAGTTCCTTATTCCCTAACCTACATTATCTTTACCTGATGGCCTTCCATTGGAATATAAGACTTCAGTTTTTAGGAAGGCAATCACTTTGTAGTGACTTGTAAGTTTTACTGTTTTATTGTTGCTTATGATTTTTATATTGATTGACTATTTTATATAATGATATTTCAAATATTTTGATAATATTTTAATTTCTTACCCTTTTAAAGTATAGGTGTCATACTTATTTTTTATTTTGTTTGTTTAAGTTTAAATATCCATAATGCCTTCAAGAAGCAACCATAAATATCCATAATGCCTTTAAGAACCAATCATTTTCATTTTTATTCCCACACCTTCAGAGATAATGTCATCTTTTAATGTGCTAGTTCAAATGGTAGTGCAATAAAACCAGATTAAAAATACCCAGGCTGAGCAACATTCAGAAAATTCAAGCAGATGCAGGCTCTTCTGCTTGCATCTTCAATTCCCAATGCATGGTATATGGATGCTAAAATTAATTTTTTCCTTCGTTTCATATTGTATTTCTGCTCAGGGTCCAGATAAGAGTCCAGTGAATCCCCACCCTTCTCTCTGTCACACACACCTCTCTTTCTAAATGTATTTGAATAGAGCATTCTAAAATAAGAGCTGAGTACATAAATATATTTTATTTTAACAAAGAAAATGATAGAATCACATTAATTATACAATCAAATATGCATGATATCCAGGAGAAATAAATGTAGGGAAGCAATTATGTATTGTGTAATTATGCATGATATATATTTGTGTGTGTATATGTGTATAAAATTATGTACTTAGATAAGCCCTGCATGGCTTGGAGCCAAGCTGTTTGATAGACTGTCTCTCTTCAATTGCATCTATCCAACCCATCAGAGCAGGAAGGTAGGGCATGTTGTGAGTCCCAATTATCAAGGAAGTACATCTGGTGGGGCCTAGGAAAAGAGCCTTCTCTGTGGCGGAATGGAACAACTTGCCACAGCCAGCTTGCCACAGTCAACTCACCATGGCCAATTTGCTGTAGCCAACTTGCCACGACCAGATCACTGCAGAACAATTCACTTTGACCAACTCACCACAGGACAACTTACAGCAAGACAATTCAACAATTCAATTTAATTTTTTTTTTAATTTTTGTCATTTGTGTTTCATTTTGCCCCTCCTTTGAAATCTTTTCTTTCATGATTCTGTTCTACTATTTCTTCGATATTAGTGTAACTCTTTCTCCATGGTGAGTTGCGCTGTGGTGAGTTGTCCCATGGCAAGTTAGCTGCAGTGAGTTGGCCATGGAGAGTTGGCTGCGGTGAGTGTCGTAGACCTTTCTGTGGTAACTTCCTATGGAACATCATTCCCCCAGAGATAAGATTACCCACTTTCTACAAAGCCTTTGAAGACATGGTTTTGTCAGCCAGCTTGTGAATGGATCAAGTGGCTTGTCTCATTGAGTGGGATGGAGTTTAAATTGTGGAGTTTTAGCTGGATTTTAATGATGTATGTCACATGTATGTATTCACTGTGTGTGAATTGGGCAGCTATATACATTTGTTTAATAAATAAATTATTAAAGTACAGTGACATTGGTTCAGTGGAAAAAGCTGAAAAACTGTCCTTTTATAGTCAGCTTTGTCTTGCAATCTGCTCCTCTTCATATCTGCCTCTACACACAGAATGAGAGCTTGTTGGCATTGTCAAACATTGTGTCAGAGAATCATACATTTGGAAGGGACCAGGTGGATCATAGGGTTCAACTTCCTGCTCAGTCCAAAAGCCCAGATAAAAGCAACCCTATCCAGTGTTTGTCCAGCCTGCTTGAATACATGCAGTGAAAGGGAGCACACCATTTTTTAAGGAAAGTGATTCCACTGTCATACTCTCTTAATTTTAGAGGTTTTCTTAGTACTTAACTGAATTTCTATTTAAGATTGTTATTCCTTATACTATGGGACAATAGAAAGCAATTTGCATCATTCTTCTTCTTGTGTTCACCTTTATATTCTTGGAGAATGGCATAATATCCCTGTTCCACTATCTTTTTTCAAGACTAAACATACCCAGTTGCCTTAATCTCTCCTTGCAGGATTTGATTTTTCTACAATATAAATGGTTAAAATTAAACAAACATTACTGCTTATTTAGTTTAAAAAAATTAAAACTTTCTAACTATGCTGAATCTGTGACTTATTCCTAAGACATATTGTATTCACAGGCACCAATCCCTGCATTTTTGTTTGAAAACCTTCTGTCATCTAGATCCTTTCAGGCAAGGATTGACACAATGAAATTGCCCTTTCTCTCAAGGTCTTTTCATATATCATTGTATCTGGCATTTGGGGTGAAGTGTCATCAGTATATGGATGATACTCAGATGTACATTGCCACTATAGGTTGGGTGAAGGATATACTGTGGAAAGCTTGAACCAAATATGTGGAGTCTGTCTGGAGGATACAAAATAGACCAAATGCTTCCAAGACAAAATTGCTTTTTAGGAACTTTAGCTCAATTAAGAAGAGGCAGTAATCTTTCTGAAGGAGTTGGTTTATGATCTGAAATCCTTAATTCACAGCTGCTGCTTATGCTGTTTGTAGAGAAGCCAAGATAATCTTTGTTCAATTTTAAATAGTGTACTACTGGTGTAGGAGAACCACATAGAAGTATCTGATGTTTCCATCATTACTTGGTTGGATTACACCATTGTATGTAAATTGAGATTTGGCCCAAAATCTAGAAGCTGTATTGTTGATGGAACAATCCTGTCATATTAGAATAAAGCTGTTACTGAGATAACATTGCAAGGGATATTAGTAGATTTTTAGTCCAATTCAAAATGCTGGTGAAGACGTGCAAAACTATTCACAGTGTGGCGCTGGATTACATCAGGCATTGCCTTGCCAAGACTGAATCTGACTATCAATAAAAATATCACAAAAAAGACCTCCTCAGAATCCCCACTTAGTGTGAGGTAAATGGAATACAAACCAATATACGTTTTCACTATGATGGGTCTGTTGTTTAGAACTCCTTCCCTCTAGTTGGATAAGCAACTGCTCTCCTGACATTTTATACAACTATTAAAACTACACTATTCCATCATTCTCTTTGGGTATCCATCTAGTGGTTTTCTATTAATTCTACACATTTCATTTTGTTTTTATTCAATATTTTTAGGCAATTGCATCTATCCCTATTGGGACAGGGTACAAAAATGTGAAATTAATTCATAAGTACATTCTAGAAAGTCTCCCCCCCAACGTCTTCCTTTCTTGTTTAGTGTTGCGTGGTGTTTAATATATATATATAAGTTAGCTGAAATTATTTCTTATTATATCTGAGGGTTCTCTTCATATTCAGTAGTATCTTTATTGAACCTGGTCTCAGCTGCATGGTGTAATTGCTTGTGTTATACATTCACATTAGTTTGAGGAAGATTTCTTTCCCTTTCCTTTGTACTTAAATATTGTTTGTAAATTAATAAGCTATTAGCATAGCTGTAGCTGTAGCTGTATTGAATAGAGTTCTATAACTTTTTTTAAAAATAGTTAAGATCTTGAATCTATTCTGGCAAATTATTCTGGCTCAAATTACAGGAGAGATTGGCAGAGCATTGGGGCTTTCAATCTGACATCTGGGCTTTCTTTGACAAATGAAAGGCCATTCTGCTACTATAATATATATAATTTGATTATTATGCACCTTATATTTTGGTTGGGATTAGTTTTGCAAAAAATACATATTCTCCTTTTTGACTGTTCACATTTATATTTGTTGCTTGTTGACAGACTGCTATTCAATGGGTCTGTTGCATGATATATACTGCACATATTTAACTGACCCAGTGCATTTTTTTTTTCAAGAGTTGCTAATGTTTCTCTTTTTATGATCTGTAGCACTTACTTTGAAAGAGTATAATATGTGGTAGCTGACACCACCAAGATGTAATTTATTGTATTTCTTTGATAGGTTCCTATTCCAATTTTTGGGAAGACTGGGAAGAATAAGAAGCTGAGTTTATTTTTATAACTTGACTCCTCTCTCGTCTGTTAAGCTCTCTTTTTGTACAGTAGTTGGAATTCTTTTTAAAGTTAGATTCTGTCCTTGAATCTTTCTAAAGGGGGAAAGGTGAAAAGGTTTATTAATTAGCAGGCTGATAATTTCTGTGAATAAAGTAGCAGTTAAGGTTAGTCTTTAATTTCCTTATCCATATAATATAAAGGATGTGAAAAAGCATATGTTTATCTTACTTATGTTTGATAGTTTTAGTATTTTCGATTAGGTTAAAATACTATGACTAGACCAGAAGCCTGACTGAAATACTCCAGTAGGCTTTCACTGACTGTGACTTTGAAGAAACCAGATAGGGTTGCTTTAAATTGAGAGTTCAGAACTTATTTCAGAGAAATAAGCTGATGGCAGCTAATGGCTGTAATAGATCTGAGGATGTGGGATCTTTCCAGTCAGAACACTCTGCTGGGAGAAGATACAAAGAGCAGAACTGATGGTTGAGGAAAGGAGGAAGTTATACTCTGACAACATTGACAGTTCAGACAAACAACAGAGCAATTTAGGCTTCGAGCAGCAGCCCTATCACAAGTAATTTCAGCAAATAAACCTTGAAACACATTCATCTAATAATTCAGAGACCTTGGGAAGAGATGGAGGTAGAAACAAAATAAGGTAAATTTTTTTTGCAGATTTAAAGGATTGTTTAGAGCAAGGGTGTCAAACTGGCAGCCTGCGGGCTGGATGCGTGACATGCGAGCCATGCCCACCCCAGCTCTGTGAATGGGAAAAACATCATGAAATGTCACATGACAGCAATGTGACGCGGTGAGCTAAACACGTGATTTAGAACAAGTACAAATCCATATAGATTAGGAATATCACATTATATTAGTAGTAGTAGCTAGAGACATTTAACATAGAGAAGTATATATTAAAGATTGCTTACTACAGTGGTTCTAAATCCTTTTTGTTTATAATCCTAGCTTGTGCTGCTGCTAACATTTGGATGCAAAGCATCTACATAGTTGAGCTGGCCTTTTCTTGCTATTCCACACAAAATACTGAGGAAAATATGGTGTAATTAAAAAAAACTATAATCTCCTTAAAAGAGTGCCTGCATACCTGGACTCATCTGTTATTATGACATCAAAATATCATTGTTTTGTCTCTTTGCTACCAAGCTGGATATGGAAAAGAAATAAAAAGTGCAATTTATGGAAGCTTAAAAAATAGTTCAGACTATTACCTTTGATTCAATCTTTTTTTTTCCAGTTTGAAAAAAAAATCTCTTATAAAAATAATATCTATAATTGTATTACTTTTGGTCATTCTATATATTGGTGTTTCATGGTGGTCACAGTTACTGTTGTCCCTGTTACACAGCATTAATAATGTTTAAAAATTAATGATGTAAAATTATACACATCAGTATAGTATCTCCTTGCTCTGTGACTGAGCTACTTTTCATTTTAAAATCTGAAATTAGTGCTTCCATCTACAACTGTATATACATAATAATTGAACATATTCTTATCCGGGATGCGAAGTCTTCTTGCAGGCTATTCACTCATGTGCATAGAGTTTCTGGTAGCTTTACAATAGCCACCTGAATAGAAACTGGAGTTTGGAATAGCAAGTTTCATTTATTTTTCCTGTCTAACTGTCCTTCAAAAAATGTTCAAGATTATTTTTAACTTGGAGCCATTGCAGCTGTATTAGTGATACAATGGAAACAGAATAGGAAGGAAGGAAGGAAGGAAGGAAGGAAGGAAGGAAGGAAGGAAAAGCAATATATGGAGAATAGGAAGCAATATGATACATGATGAAAATGAATGCATCTACTTGGAACAATTTTCTCTACTGCATAACCTTTAGTAGCTGCGTAAGACATTTTACGCATAGGAGTCTTACTTGCTTTGTTAATAAGTCCACAGTTATGGTTGTAGGGAGATTGAAATCTCGTTCTTGGGGCATTTGTTAAGTGAACTTTATCCCATTTTATGACCTTTCTTGCCACAGTTGTTAAGAAAATCACTGCGGTTGTTAAGTTAGTAACACGGTTGTTAAGTGAATCTGATTTCCCCATTGACTTGTCAGAAGGTCGATCAGATGACCCGGGGATACCGCAACCATCATAAATATGAATTTTGTCCCCCTGTTGAGAACCATACATTAGGCAACATTTTTTCTCCATGAAAGAAGACCTGGCTTTGGCATGTAAATAGGGTCTGGGTACTATGACTCATTATGATAAAAAAAAAGTAGCATGGTAATAATACAGTTAAATATTGATAAATAATAATGCAATAATGTTTATCTGTCACAAAGCCGATTAACTATTTCTCAACTAACCCCACAGAAAAAAAGTCAGTACAGATTGTCCTCATTTAATGACTGCTGTGTTTAGCAACTGTGCAGTTGCAACAGTGATGGAAAGGCAACTCTATGACCAATCGTCACATTTATGACCTTCACAGGTCTATAAAGCAAAGTAAAACCGAAGTAAGAAGATCATAAGCACAGTCATGGTTTTCCTTATCGACTGCTTATTTTAACAACCAGGTTCCCAATCTCAACTGTGGTTGCTAAATGAGGACTACTTCTAGTGTGCAGCTCTTGTAATGTACAAAAATGAATGTGGTGAAGATTTTAGTAACACTTATAAAGATTGAACTTTATGGAAGATTAAGATTATTTTTCAGTAAACATGCATAGTGCTGCATTATCAATAAGTTGCAAAATACTGGTTGTATTATCATTGGTACAGTGTTTTATATTTTCCCATTGAATAAATAATCTGTAAATTGTTATAAAATAGCAGTAACCATGTTAATAAATAATACAAATCATATTTCATAAGGTACATTTTCCTACTTTCAAAATGATACTGATCATCAGATACGGTAAATCAGTTGATATTCTGTAGTTGATAAAATATGTGAAATTAATAGTCTTAATAAATAAATATTAAATTACTTAGAAGGTTACCTGAATTGTCCTTAGTGGCAAAGTCAGTGTCTTTCTCTATTGCATTCCTGTTTAAGTTTAGGATACAGGGTTCTGGTTTGATAATTACATTTTCCAACTCTGTTTTTTGTATTCAATCCGGACAGACAGAATAATTAGGAGCATTTTTGTATAAACCCGTCAAATAAAAGTTACAATGTGATATAAATCTCTGCGTTAACAAGTTTTAGCTTCCTTCTGCTTTGAATTTTGTGCCATACTTTGAGCTTTGTTATTTATCATTTGCTTTTTTTCTCCTTAATTTAATGCACTGCATCTCATAACTTGCATCTCACAAGAAGTCATGTTTTATATAGCTGTGCTCATGCTTTTTTATATAATGTTTCAGCTCATCCACCATATACCATGTGCTTTAGAGTGAAATTCTACCCGCATGAACCCCTGAAGATTAAGGAAGAGCTTACCAGGTATTTTTGTCCTGTCCATGCATTTAGTGCTTTAGTAAACTTCTGTGCTTTTGCTGGCTTTTAATTTTATACATATTTTCTAGGATTTAAAGAACAGTTTATGAGATTTTTCAAATTAATTGTATGTGTGTCACACATAGACACGTTAGATATTAGAACTACATTAAAATATATACTGGTATTAAGATAATAATATAATTATTAATGCCTATATTAGGCACATTCTCATTTAAAAGAGTCTGTATCTGTTTCCCAGTTTGCTCCATCAAGTAAGATATAAACAAAGCTGTTACTGTCTTTATTTTTAGATGGAATATGCATATTACATGATAATTGGTGAAAAAACTAAATGGAATGAAATTTGATTGCTGCTGTATTAACAAAAAGTAATAGAACTATAAAATTGCTGACATATGTAGAACTGTGCAAAATATTAGAAAGAGGGGCTTTGCAAAGTTTATGGGTGTGAAAGAAGTAGTCTTCCTTAAAGTATTAAAGCAGCTACATCCTTTGAAAGGCCTGTGCAGCTGGTTCAAAGGCTGTTCCTAGCTTTCTGTTCAAATGTGTGAATGTACAATCATTTCATCTTGGAAGTCTTGGAAGAAGTGTTACCTAATAAAGGAGAATATTTGTAGCTCAGGGTTGACATGAGGGCCCTTGGTCCTCTCTGAGCTTGCTTGCTTGCTTGTTTTCTTGCAAGAGTTTCACTACCCAAACTAGGTAACACGAGCACTGATGTTTGAGTAATGAAACATCCATAAGAAAACAAGCAAGCTTGAAATGTTATCTTTTTATATACCTGATAGGCAACTGTTTTAGCACTTTGAGAAGGGACAATTTGACTAGGCTGACAATTCCACTGAAAAGGCTGTGTTTCTGGAGGCAAAGCTCATGGCAGGAAATCTAGTTTCAAAATGCCTTGAATTAATGCTTAACATTCTAACGAGCAGTAGAGGTTCTATCATCTCATTTCATACACCTGCATAATGAGATAGTTTGCTATTTTAGACAAGTGATCTCATGAACTATTCACACATTAAAAAGTCCTGAACTTTCCTAATTTTGTACAAGAGCAACATTAGAACTACGTGAACAAATAATTAAACCAGCAAAGTATCTGCTATGAACAGAAGCAGATGGGGAAAATGGCTTTTGGATCAGGAAAGATTAACAATAGGTTCTAAAGAAATGCATTGCTCTAAGAAATACTGATCTGCATTAAAGAAATGAAACATGAACTCTTCATAGTTTTGGGAAATAAAAAATAAAAAGGATATGTCATGAAACAATGCAATCATAGCTACTATCTCATCCCCATGGAACCTATTTTACATAGGTTCCATATATAATTCTATGACAAATTATTTCAGAGCAGTTTGGAAGTAGGACAATATAAGATCCCAAAGGAGATATACATAATTTGCATCATCAATCGTTCTATATGCTAAGAAAATTTTAATTAATTAATTTATTTTTTCGTACATTTGAACAACAATTTGAACTACAGTTTATTTGCTATAGGAAACAAAACATTTTAAATCCTAATCAAATTAAATTTACTGGTTTTAGATGGTGTCCTAGAGATATCATATCTGCCAAATTTCAGGGAGATGGACAGAATATTTGTGATTAAAAGGCAATTTCTCTGTTTAGGAAGGTACAACTTTGTCAGCTTTTCACAAGACTTAAAAACGTTTAAAAAGACTGATCTTTTTAAATAGTGCTTTTTAGATCATTTTTAGATCAATCTTGTGGGGTTAAATTAGTATGACAGCTTTGATCTGTACTCTAATCCCAAAGAGATATAAACTGGAATTCTGACATGATTTTTTTCAGAGATTCTAGAAATTACTCTGAAAAGTTTTTAAATTAATGTTGAATGGGTACCAGAAATGATGATACATTTGCTATAAATAAAAGGCCCTATGAGATCAATAAAAACTGCTTTATCAACATTGTCCTGACTCTTCCCTCTGGGTACAATAGAAACAGCAAAATTTAAAAACCTCATTTGGGGAAAAAAAAACCCATGCGTATTACATTTTGTGAAAAGTCAAGTCCTCTTCATCTATAAATTTTGCTTTCCAAACTGAGGATGGAAGTGGGGATTATGAGTTGGTTATTGTGTCAGAATATCAAGCAGGCATTAGATATGAAACTTTGACATCCCCAAAGACAATCTCTGTCCAAAGCATGTTACTTTATTTAGACAGCACATTGTGAATAAATAATTTGTGCTTTTCTCTGACAGTGCTAAGGAAGTATTTCTAAAGATTTTGTAAAGAAAATGCAAACGTTTACTCACTTTAAATTCCATTTTCATTTAGAATCAGTAGGAAAAAGTAAAGTCTTTCTGATTTCAGTTATTATTTTGGGGGGATTTAGTGTTTGTAGCAATAACTCTTTATTGACCATTTTTATTTTATTTTGTTTCTAAAATGTGCTAGGTTGAGGTGAAAGTTGACAAAACCAATCTGAAACACTGCTGACAAATAAGCCACATAAATTTCCTAGTACATGTATTTTATTTCCACACAAAGCTAGAATAATTCAGGGAATTTGGTGTTCATATACTGTATTTGTATTTAGGTTTAAGCATATATATGAGGAATTACTTTCTTCTACCATAGTAATCTTAATGGATTTGCTTGAAAACTAATTTAGAGTGAAGAGACTGAAAAATATCCTCCAAAGTCACCCAGTTTTGTGCTATCTATGCATAATATGCCGTAGTTAGGTTTGTTATTTCTTATAATAGTATTTTGATTTTAATATTTTTGCTCTGAATTATTTTTAGATCTTATTATACTTATTGTTTATCAGATGATAGACAGACAGACAGACAGACAGACATATTAAAATACTTCTATTATTAGATATTTTGATTGAATCAGGACTTAGGCTGTAATAAAATTTATTGATTGATTATGCATGAAGAGAAAAATGTATATTTAATGGGTTAAGTAATTATTAATCTAACTCAAGTATTTTTTTCTTCTATGAAAATTAAAATTTGGTCTGCATTTTTAAAATTAGTATTTTTAAAGGGTTTCAGAATGTACACAAAACTGAGGGAATCCTGAAAAACTGAGCACATACACCATCAAAGTGTTAAGCTTGGTGAATCCTTCTGATCTGGATGATCATTCTCTTTTTTTTGTGAGAAAATTCAAGTATGACTAATTATAAAGTTAATTTATCTAGCCCTATACCATTTATAGGTTGTTTTTGACTTACAACCACAATTGTGACTGGGATTGCAGTCGTAACTCAGTGCTGTCTTAAAGCAAGGAACTGTACCGACTTACAACAGCAAATCCCGACGTTCCCCATTGCAGTTGTCATCTGAGAATCATGGGTCATTAAGTGAGTAACCATCCCAATTCAAGCCAGATTTGGTTCCTCCCCAAGTCTCATTAAAGTAAGGGACTGTCTCCAATTCCCCCACTTGCCTATCTGCCCCCATCTATAACATTTTGGCCGCCCTGCACCCTCTCTTGAGCAGCTCTGGGGCTATTTGCCACTGTTTGGGAAACCTCAGCTACCTCAGTCCACTCCAACAAGCGCCAACAATCATTCGCTCAACTACCTTCTCTCCCCAGAACCACGTGGCTCCCCATGCTTAGCAAATATCAACAAGCATTCACTTGTTCCCCAGGCCAGCCCAATTCACCAGCAAGCACTACTGAGTATTTGTTTGCCCAGCTGCCTTGTCTCCTAATTCCTTGCACAGACTTTCCACCTTTTGCGGTTTTCTTTTCTGACCCAGCTTCTCGGGAGAATGTTTCTGACAATACACATGGCTCTCTGAGCCTTTGTAAAGCTGTGCTGTCTTCATAACACTGTACTATCTTTCCAAAGGTGTTCCAAAGATAGCAGATTCAATAAAGGGAAGTTCACCATGTCTCTAATTCACTGTTTCCACAGCTGAACTGCTCTGTTATTAGGAAGTGGGCATACAGTAACTTGACTAGTTAAACACTAGCAACTCAAAGCAACCAGAAATATGTGAACAGATAATTCTAATGGACAGAATACAGATAGAACTGGTTTAGTGACTGGTTGCTTAACAAACTTTTGTTTCCCTTTTGAGAAGGATGATTTATGGCTTGTAAAGCACTCCTGACCATTGCAAAACTCCCATGAATATGTGATCGCAGTCTGAGTGTTTGACAACCTATTAGTGCTTCCAGGCAGTTAAAATGCTGCACAGTCATGTGATTGCCATTTGTAATTTATGTTGCTTTGCCCAGAAAGTTAGTGGGAGAATCAGCAAAGAAAATTACAAGCTGCTTTCACTTGCTGTAAGGACTCCCTCATAGAGAGAAAAGACATGGAGAATCAGGGAGAAAAGGGTTTATTTATTTATCTGTTGTTGTTGTTGTTAGTCATGAAGTTATATCCGACCCATGGACGACATTCCTCCAGGACTTCCTGTCCATTTAAGCTCACACCAACTGCTTCAGTGACTCCATCCAGCTACCTCATTCTCTGCCATCCCCTTCTTTTGCTCTCAGTCGTTCCGAGCATTAGGCTCTTCTCCAGTGAGCCTGTATTTATCTGTACACTGCCTTTATTATTTTTACAAGTAAGGTAACAAACATATCCAACATATGTTCCTCCTCATATTTCCCCCACAAAAACAATCCTGGAAGGTGAATTGGGCTAAGAGAGCATGACTGACCCAAGGCCACTCAGCTGGCTTTCATGGCTAAGATGGGACCAGAATTTACAGTCTCCTGCTTTTTAGCCCAGTGCCTTAACCACTGGACCAAACTTTGCATGCTAAAATACTTGTCCCCTGCCTCTCTGTGCCTTATCTCCTCACCTCTCCGTGTTTTGAGGCTCTGCAGGCACAGAGAGGCAGGGAGAGAAGGATTTTAGCTCTGCGCCTTTGCTTAACTATCTATAAGATTGCTTAATGACTGTAACTGGGAATGCTGGGATCATGGGTTATTGAATGAAGCAGTGACCTGGTGTCTAGCTTAATTCCTGCTTTGTTCAATGACTGAGATTATATTTCCAGTTGTGGTTGTTAAGCAAGCTATGATTAATCTTTTTCCTTGTCACTATTACATAAATGATCTTGTCTGCAACTACTTTTTCTGACTGCCAGAGGCAAAACATCCTTTCTCTTCTGATTCCAAATAGTAGCCTAAGGGAAGAAAGGATGAGCAGTCTTTTTCTCACTATTCCTCTATTCAAAATATCAGCCTTCTATAACTGCTTCTGCTTTAAGGACATTTTGAGCAACCATATGACTATTTCTTCATGCAAATTTCTTAGTATTTTGAATTACACAATACAGGTCTAATCTATTTAAAATAGAAAACATAATTTGAATGGGTAGACAGAGGTAGAAGGTATACATTTCTTAGTGTTTTCTCATAATGACAATACCATACCGTATATGGTTGTTGTCTTTTTAAAATTGGAATAGATATGTTATAAGCCAGGCATAGTAACTTGATGTAATGCTTCTAATACTATTTTCTTTCTTTATTGGAAATATAGTATGGTAAGTAGAGAAGTGATCCTTCCTTTCTTCCTTCTTTCCTCCCTTCCCTTCCCTTCCCTTCCCTTCCCTCCTCTCCCCTCCCCTCCCCCTCCCTCCCTCCTCTTTCTTTCTTTCTTTCTTTCTTTCTTTCTTTCTTTCTTTCTTTCTTTCTTTCTTTCTTTCTTTCTTTCTTTCTTTCTTTCTCATTTTCTTTTCTCCATTACTTTACAGTTATAGTTTAGACTTTCCTAATAAAGTGCCTTCTAGATGTGTTGCTGTTCTCATTGTGGCGTTTTCATCCAATATATGATAATGAGTAAACTACAATTATTGAGAGAGGAGGGGAGAAAATAAAAATAGAAATCTTTTTCCTTACAAAATGCAGGTACCTTTTATACCTCCAAATCAAAAGAGATATTTTCCATGGCCGTTTGCTGTGTGGGTTTTCTGATGCTGCTTACCTGGGAGGATGCATTATTCAAGGTAAGTGAAAAGACTGTACTCTGGTACTTTTACTTCAGGGCATTGTAACAGCACAATTTTAAAATTAATAGAGTTGTATCCAAGATAAATGAATTACACTTTGGATCCTATCTACTTATAAGTAGGTATGTAAGTTAGACAGTAGGCCAGAAGTCTCCAAACTTGGCAACTTTAAGACTTGTCGACTTCAACTCCCAGAGTTGCCATGTCTTTTGCAAGATCTGTGTGGTAGTTTCAAAAACTAGATATTTGGTGGGTATGTACACTTTGAGAAGAAAGAGAAGCAAAGTGGTTATGCACAGGGAAACAATTAAGAAAATCCTTTGAGGAAGCTACTACTTTCATTTTTCATCTAAGCCCTTGCATGTTGTGGAACACCTCATCTCAATGTATTGCAGAGCCATGATAAGAGGTAAGTTTTGTGATGATTATTTTTTCTGTATGTTTATTGATCAGATATTTTATTTAGTTAGTATTGGATGTGATTGGATTTTTTCTTGTTGAGAAATGCAACTTTGCTCCAATTTTTCAGTTTCTTTAAGCAAGTTAAAGAACTACAGTTTTATCATTGTGTGTTTTAAATTAGGAAACCACCTAATGAGATTTAATAATACATAAATTGAATAAAGGGTCTTAAATAAAATAATCTTCTTGTTAACATCTGAATGAATATGGTTCCTTGTTTTCCTTGCTATGCTTTACTATAAAATTTGACTAATTAATATGTTTGCTTTATTTTTAAAATGTAAATGTCCTGCAGCAGTTAACACAGCTTGAGACAATAGGGGCAAATAACAATGCCAAACCAGTTAACAGAAAAATCCCACAGAATTATAAACTTATTGCAACAGAATAGATTGAAAAGGGTGTTTGCCTGGTACTGAATATAGTTGAAAACCCGAGGAAAGTATTTTAAAGATAAGGGCCTACAATCATGGATCCTTTTCCTTAAAGGCCACTAGCATAGCTAAAATAGGGGAACCTGGAGAAAGATTACAAAATTGACTTTCCTATATAAATATCTTTCAATTGGGGGAAAAATGATATTTCAGAAATCCATATTCGAAAGATTAATATAAAGATAAAGTATCAGAGCTTTGGGATTATGCAGTGAAACCCATTTATATGTGAACTGTAAATAGTGCATTTCCAGTGTTAAACCTTGTTTAGTAAGAATGTATTTGGTTTTTCCTATCTGTTTTACTTTTTCCAAAACAGCTGAATTAGGTGATTATGATTCTGACGAACATGTGGATAATTATGTCAGTGAATTTAAGATCTTCCCTAAACAATCTCAAAAGCTGGAAAGAAAAATTGGTGAAATACATAAAAATGAATTCAGGTAATTAGATTGCCTTTTACAGACATTATTTAGTTATTTTTAGTAAATCTGTTATTTTCCCTTGGACTTTCGACTTACAGTATAGGTGCAATATAATTAACACAGTCAAGAGGTTAATAGGAGAAAGTGTAGCATGATATTTTAAAAAGTAGATCTCTAAAATTACTGAATGACTGCTACATTATAGACATGATACAATACAAAGGTAACTCATTTGTTTCAATAGAGTTGGGATTCTGTGGCTTTCCAGATGTTGAATTATAACTTCAGGTTCCCTCACTTCACCTTGGTGATGATAAATGGGATTGCTGGCAACTGTAATTCAGGCACTGCTAATTCTGTATCCCTATCTATGTGCTGGGGATGACTATTCTGATACTGCTAATGCTTTTGCATATAGATTTTTTTCTTTTTGAATTTGATCTACAATAGAGAAACATTTCTCCTCTGTAGTAAAAAGTGCTATGTATCAAACAGTGGGGCAGTCTCAGTTGCTGTCATGAGGCAAATCCCACCTGGTTGCAGTGTCCCAAGGTCAGGTGATCACCATTGATAACTCCATATTCCATTGACTTTGCCGGAAGCTGACAATGAAGGTCCCCGTGACAATTAGGTGACTGTTGCAATGTTGTAATAATGAGCTGTTTGCCAAGCACCTGAATTGCAGTCACATGACTATAGGGGTGCGAGACAGCTACAACTATGAGGACCTGTCATAAGACCCCCTTGTTCAGCTTCAAACAGTTGTTGAATGATTGATCATTCAGCGAAGACTACCTGTTTATAAAACTGAATATTAAAAGCATGCACTAATAAGGATTTAAATTCAGTTTTCAGAATCAGAATGGATTGTTTGATTATTAATAAATTATATTTCCATGTTTGAAAGTGTATGAAGGTATTTGTATTTTAAGATGACAGTGGAAAATCTGAAAAGTATCTTTGCTTTTACGTTGGTCAGATTTTTATTTTATGCTATTCATTAGATGATTAATTCTATCTCTAAAAAATAGGAACGTTTTCTGTAGTGCTTTTATTTCTATAAGAGGAAGTTTCCAATTTGTCACTAGCAAAAATGATTAGAAAATTGTCCTTCAGTCTGATAAAATATTGCTAATTTACAATTTTATAATTAGACCTTTTTATATATAACTGCTTCAAGATGCAATGATTTTTATTGTTGAAACACCATTTGCTGCTATTGAAAAAAAGATTTAGGTAAAAAGTTTATTCTGTCACAAAGAGATATGTAATATAAATAATGTCTTTCAGATAAACAATCTAAATTTTCCACTTTTGGTTCAATTTTTGCTTCCAATTCTTCTACTTTGATCCTTTTTCTTCTACATTTGTTTTTATTATTTATCTAGGATTAGTATTTCATTTGTTACAATCATAGTTAATATAAGATGCCAAACATCATAGTGCACATACATTGATTTTATTTCATCTATATTTTAATGATATTTTCTAATATCTTGCTTAATTCTTCAGTCTGGTTAGTCTGTGGCTGAACTAAAGCTGTCAGACTGAACTATAAACATGGGGACATCCACTAGAGAGCAAAAACACAGAAAACTCTCTTTGTTGCCATCTATCAATCATGGAAATTTTTTTGCAGTCCAGATGCAGTGATACCTAAATATGCTTGGGATTAAAGCATGTTGGTGGATACAAAAAGTTGCTAGCATAAGTTGTTACAATATTTACTTTACTGTACTTTACACTACAGTAAGTAAATTGGTTTCTTACCCTCTGTAAACAGAAGAAAAATATCTTGCTCTGTCAAACTTATTCATAAAAATAAACAGCAGCCATAATCTGTATAGATGTTACCATCTCTGGACTTTAAAAACTGTTCGAAGAAGCCAGTTCCATTTTTTTCAATCAGAAGTCCACTGTGTATCTAAGTTACAGAGAGGGTACAGAAAATGCTCTATTGGCACAAATTTCATGACTTCTGTGGAAGAATTCAACAGGATTTAGGCTCTCAGGACAGAATCAATTCAAACACATGTAGCTGATTTCCTTAAATCAGTGGGTTAATAAAAGCTTCTTGGAAGATATAGCTGGGGGAGGAAAGTATTATTTGAGAGGAAACTGCCTTCCCACTCTGAGGCAGATTCACCTTGGAAGCAAGATGGGAAATATTACCCTATACTGCAAAGAGATAGTTGGATGTGTATGAGGGAAGATGGACTAAAAATAAGTGCCTGTTTGAAGTAAGATCCTTGGCCATCAGAAGACAATGCAATAGTTCAGCGGTCACCAACCGTGAGAAAATTTTGGTGGGCCTCAGAGAAATCTCATCCCCAGAGCACCCCCTCAAAGCAATTAATCCAGGCTGCGCAGAAACACAAGGCTGCCACACCCACATGGCTCGCGGGAACCCTCCCCGCCTACTCACTCCTTACCCGGCAAATTTGTCTGCTAAGTTGCTATTTTTCCTTTTTCCGACCATCATCTGTTCTGCTGTGCTGTGAGATTTAGATTAGCTAGGAAGCAGGAAACGGTTGGATTTCTTGCTTTCTAGCTAAGCACAGCTGAACCTCCCTTAGGACTGAAGGTTTGCTTGCAAGCAAATTTAGTGCAGACTCACGGCAAGCAAATTAGAGAGACTGAGCTAGCCGATGGCAGATAGATAGATCACTGAATGATTCTGTGAGCAACTCAATCTGCCTGCTTTGCCTGATTTTGGGTAAAAGTTGTTCTTTTTTTAAATAAAAAATTCAATATTTACATGCATAGTGTGTTGTGAACTAATTTTTTGAGTTTGCTTGCTAGCAAATCTTATGACTGAGCTAGCCGATGGCAGATAGATAGATTTCTGAATGAATCTGTGATTCTGTAAGCAACTCAATCTGCCTGCCTGCTTTGCCTGATTTTAGGTAAAAGTTGCTCTTTTTTATAAAAAATTCAATATTTGTATAAATATTTATAATATTTACATACAAGCCATGCCCACCAAGCCACGCCCACAAATTAAGCCATACCCACAGAACCAGTTAGTGGTCCTTGGGATCTAAAATTATGAGTTTGGTAGTTCCTGAGGTTCGAAAGGTTGGCGACCCCTGCTATAGTTAACGGAATAAGTGAAATTACCAAAGACTAGTAAATGTTGCATGTAACTGAGGCTCCCAAAACTGAATAAATCCTCTCTTAATTGGATCCATCAGAATGCCTTTCAACAACATAGTGTACAGTATGTTTTGCATTCAGGAAATCAAAGGCAATGCCACACTGTGCTTTATTAATCTGTGTCTATTCCAAGATTATTGAAAAATGTGCAGATGAAATAAACATATAGGGACCACTGGTGACTGGCAATAGGAGAGATTGGTCCTGAGCAAAAGATATTAATTATGATATCAGTACTCTTTTCACAATTTGTGTGATATTTCTGAGTGCGTAATGTTGCCAGAATGTATATAAACTTGCACTTGTTGTCCAAAAATTGTCTGTGTTTGCAGGATAACAGAAATAATTAAATGCTGATAGCAACAGAACTTAATTTCTGGTTGCCCCAGCTTTTGAATCCTGAGGACTGGGACTGCCTCATTTGCCAACAAGCCAGATCTTGGATGATTAATGTATCTGCTTGCAAAATGCTCTTTTTTCTTATTTAGACTACACTTGGTTGATCCTTTGGAAAGGAGGTGGAAGCTTTAGTAGAAAGTTGTGTGCCAGGTTTTTCACAATTTATTTTTTATACATTGATAGAAGTTGATAGCAAAGTGATATTTGCTTCTGGTTGCACAAATTTAACACCTGAAATTTTGGATATGTGGGTAAAGGAGAGAACGAAAGAGGGCAATGTCCTCTTTCTGTACTACCCATTCCGTGCCTCAGTTTTATGAATCTTTCATCAATATTCAAGCCAAGCTGGATTATAAAGTTGACATACACTGTGGAATGTTCTGATGAATGGATTGGCCTCATATTTTGCCTGCTATTCCCTCTTCAAGGGCTGTTCAATTGAGTCTCTTTTGTTCTGTGCTATATTCAGAGCTAACACCAGAAAATGAGAAGGACAGTTCCTACACTGAAAAGGTACTATTGGAATTGAGAGATTACATTCTTGACGTTAGCATCCAGGTGTGTCACCAAATTAGTTTACTTGTCCAGGTTGTTTATAGGGTATGTGTGTGAGTACACACACATGCATAGGTAGGTAGGCAGACAGATATGAAGGTGAAGTAGACCATTAAAATACTAACATAGTTTAGTCAAATAAAAAGTAAATGTCTTTTCATAGTCTCCTATTTACTTCAAAAACAGGAAAAAAATAACTTAATCTGAGCAATTCTTTTCAGGGAATTTAGGAAGTAAATGGATGGAAATGAAGATTGACACTTGTCCCTTATTATGTTCCAACTGCTTATGTATATTAAAAGATAGAAAATATTTGAATGATACTGGATAGCCCCTGATTAACTGCACAGCTCACTGGAGTCCTGAAATATGTCAACAGGAGATAGGCTTAATCCAAAGGAATTGGTTTCTGTGGCAGAGTAGCAGCAGAATCTCATGTAAAGTTTCTTATTTCCTATTTAGCCAATATTGTTTATAGTTTATCACAAACTATTTCTCTTTTCATGGTTTCTAGGGGTCAGAGTCCAGCTGTTGCTGAATTTAATTTATTATTAAGAGCACATTCTTTAGAAACCTATGGTGTTGATCCTCATCCTTGCAAGGTAAAAAAATAATAATACAAGATTTTTTTTAAAATGTATTTTTTGTTTTCAGCATTGGGTAAACGTCTCTCCTATGCTTCAGCTTATACGGTTTGTGTAGTTTATTCAGGATAGACAGGCAGACAGACACTTCTAGTGGGGTGGATTGTGCAATTTTTATAACTACAAGAAGCTGGATATATACATTTAATAAAACAATAGAATAAAATATGTAGGAAAATTGATACAGTTTTCATTTATAAGTTTACATTTTTTCAAGCATTTAAATTGCTTTTAAAGGCGAACTCAAAAAGGAGTTTTGCTGTAAAATACGTATTTGGTTCTGTTCAAAAGCCATAGTGAGACATAAAGTTCTGTATCAAAAACTGGCATATCTGATTTCAATGCTGACCTCATTCCAATAATATAGCACAAGTGCTTTTTTATCGGTATCAAATTATTTGATGGTGTTTGAGACTGCAGTTTAAAGGCTCAATATAAATTTTCTAGTGATGTTTCTTTGGAAGATGGTTAAAAATTTGCAAGTGGAAAGATATATCTAATTGCTTTCATGCCAATGAATCCACTGCAAATATCTCTTTGATCATTTAAAAATCTTCCATTATATTTCGCTTTGTAAGTAGAAATGCCTTCATGGAAGAAGGTGTATTCTAAAAGTATATATTTCTGGAATAGATCTAATTAATACTCCTTTTTTCCTTAAAATCCTTAAGGATTCAACTGGGACTACAACATTTTTAGGATTCACAGCTACAGGTTTTGTGGTATTCCAGGGAAATAAAAGGATACATTTGCTAAAATGGTAAGAATCTGTATGGTTTTTTTTGTAGGAAAAACAAGGTTGTAGAATACAGAGAAAATTTTATTTGAGACACTATAGTCCTGTTTGAACATACATTTGACAAGGGAATGGGGTATCTTAAGAGCATGTTTTATTTTTATTTATTTATTTGATTTGTCAATCGCTTACAAGATAATAGGTATAAGTATAAACATAGTTATGAATACATGAAATGGATACATATAAGAAAAATAAAAAGAAACAATAGGACAGGGACGGTAGGCACGTTGGTGCGCTTATGCACCCCTCCTAATGTCTTATTTGATTAATCCTTCGATTTATTCCTAAACAGCTCCAGGTTTGTCTGAGATTAAATCATCCTGGTCAATTATTTAAATTTGCCTATAGCATGTCAGATTCAGCCATCTTGTGACAGAAAACAAAAATTGATTAAGATGAGTGGTCATTTGTGTTGTATGAATAAAGCCAAAAAACCCTCCCGCGAAGTTATCTTATTGCTGGGTCTTAAATATTGGCAATACTAAATATTGAAATATTAAACCTCTTCTGTATCCAATGGTTTGTCATTCAAATGCTTTGGAAATTAGTTGGGTATAAGAAATTTGAAATAGGTGGAGGTTTTTTTTATATAGAAATTTTTCTCCAGATACAAATGTCACCTCTAGGAACAATTGGATATGTTTGGCACAAAATGAATTGTAGGTACATACTGTAGATCCAAACTGAAGTCATATCATTAAGAAATGAATAAATGATTTTTAGCAGCTTCCTCTCAGTGTTTTTTTTTTTGATATATTTACATAGAAGTATCGGCTACAGTTTGTTTTTCTAATTTAAAAAGCTTTCTTTTAATAGGTCTGACGTCTATAAACTAAAGTTTGAAGGGAAGACATTTTATGTGATTGCAGTTCAGAAAGAGGTTAGAAATTTTGTTTCTTACATGCTGAAAGCTTTTAGTTTTAAAATTAAGTATTACTCATAAAATTAAGTACTTCTTATAAAAATCTTGCTCTTACAAAATAATTCTTTGTCTTAACTATTGGAATAGACTAGTTATGGTAGTAAATGAACGAAAACTTTCCTCAAAATAATATAGTCATTTTTTTTTGACAGAAGAGGCTTGGAAAAAATGCATGTGATATAGATATTATAGACAGATAGATGGATGTCTGTATAATAAGAAAGGTTTGTATATATGAATATATATAGTTAGTTAACATTATAATTTATCATGTTAATATATTTTATTTGGTTTACACTGTAAATTGAAAAAAATTGGAAACAAATTTACAGAACTGAAGTCATGCTATAAATATTAATTGTGCAAATTTGTTTGTATTTGTTTGTAAACTTGCATTCCTCAATTATATAATTAATATATAATGAGTATACATGCTGCTTCTATTGCTATCTAGGATGATTAATAGTTTTAACATCTAAAATAAACTTTATACAATGTATGGCTAGGTTATTAGACTAATGTGATTCTCTTCAAGAGCAAACACGTAACTTGCAATTTTCTTCATGGCAAATGATCCTGTGGAATTGGGGGAACTCAGTGAAAGATAGCTCAGTAGTTCATTCATGTCTTTTCAATAGTTAATTGATTATTTATGGCCCATTCAATAAGTAATGGAAGGACCACCTGCTTCCAAAAGAAATCATTCAAAAATCAGAAGTTGGATGTTGAGTGAATATGCTCTTCATTGGGAGAGCAGGAATTCTGCTTTAAATATTGGACTTCAGAAAAGTCTGATCAGTTCTGTCCTTTCTAAAGGCAAATCCACTTTTAACATTTAAGCTGAACCTTGTGTTCCTACTTCATGTTATTTGAAAAAAACACCATAAAACGTATCATTGAAGTTCTTCTTTTTAAAGAAGAGGGAAAAGTAAGGAGTTCAAGATAAGAAATTTTTTTTCCTAGTCATTATTGAACTCATGGCAAAAGTTAGCTTTATAAGGTATGTGAGAGCATGATAAGCATTGATTCAATTGAAGGAGTGTTCCTTTCTCTTCTATTTGAAAAGATAGGAGCCTCAAGGTAACATGAGAAAATGTACTTCAAAAATAAAACAAACTTGAAGTTGCTTTGTCAGCTATTGGGGACTCAACCAAAAATGGTTGCCAGCCCCTGATGAGACAATCAAGTCTGCAGATAAGTTCACTGTTTAATGTGAAGAAGGTATAGCATTAAATGAAAATCTTGCCTTTAGACTAAAATTGTTAAATTAATCAATTTTTATTTTCTTTTGTTTATATTTTCCTTAAAATGCTTAGAAAAAGGCTATGTTGTCATTCCATACTTCTACACCAGCAGCTTGCAAGCATCTCTGGAAATGTGGTGTGGAGAATCAGGCTTTTTACAAGTAAGCAGAACAGTATAAATTCATTTTAGTAATATAATACAAATGTATAGATGAGTGAAGAATATTAAGAGATCCTTTTCATGTTAAATCAGCATGTTATAAAGAGAAAATGGCCTTTGATTTATCTGCAGATTATTTGTTGAAAGTTCTAACAAATATGAAATGAATGTTAAAGAACTGAGTAGTTTTTGAAGTGGGTAATATGAGGAATACTTTTGAATAATCCAAAATATAAGATTAATTATATTATATTGAAAATTATAAACAATATAGTCAGAGAGATAGAGTACATAGGTATGTCTGTCTATTAGTAAACATTTTTTTCTCCTTAAAAATTTAACTACTTTTACTTTGTGTTTCTTCCTCTGAAGGTATGCAAAATCAAGCCAAATCAAAACCATGTCCAGCAGCAAAATATTTTTTAAAGGCAGCAGATTTAGATACAGGTAAATAATACTTTGATTCCAACAGGAAGGAATTATAGAGATTAGATTAGATGATAGACAGACAGACAGACAGATTCAATAAAAACTCAAGTTCCTTAAGATTGCAAGCTTACATACAGTTATCTGTGTGTAAATCTCAATGAAAGCTGTAGGCCTGTGTGTACAAATATAAGATTACATCATTTTAGTCTGTGAAAAGGTCCAGACTGTTTTTTTCA
This sequence comes from Pseudonaja textilis, assembly GCF_049901715.1. Taxonomy (NCBI): domain Eukaryota; kingdom Metazoa; phylum Chordata; class Lepidosauria; order Squamata; family Elapidae; genus Pseudonaja; species Pseudonaja textilis. Next base: position 196,925,629 of record NC_141991.1, on the reverse strand, counting down.
AGTCCTTCCTTTTGATTGTGTTAACATTTTCATAAACTGCTCTGGAAATACAAAAATAAATAAATGTAGAGAGTATACGACCATCCTATTCACAGGGATTTAAAAATAAGCAGCAATGATTATAATGGGAATTTATGCCTGATTAAATGTACCTAGAATTACACATGTGAAATATCTATGAATAGATAAGAACGGATGGTTTTTGGTAGGCAGTACATTAGACAGCTTATTGGTATCAATTTGAGCGGAATTGTTCTTATAAATTGGGACTGAATGAGCCATGGTCCAACGTAAGCCCCAGTTCTATTTGTATATGAACTAAGATTCTCAAAATCACAATGTTAAAAATCAGATAGAAAATCACCAATTTATTTTACTATGATTTTTAAATTTTTTTAAAAAAAAGATGGGATAAAATGGATGTTATGTCTCTCTCGGGCTTAACAATTTTTTCTGCCTTTTAAAACTCTCTGAACAAACTGACACGCACATATAGAAAAATTTCAGCATTAGCTCTCTGGTGATATCACCAAAAGGTTAGCTTAAATAAGTGAATTTATTAGAAGACTGTTGCCATAATTAGAATGCCAACTCTCTAAGGATAAAATTGCAAACATTCCACAATAATATTTTTTGAATATTCAACTCTGTTTCTAAAGACAAAGTCCCAAAAGTGCTTTTTCAAGAGTCAACTGGACTTTATTCTTTTTCTTTGAAGATATTTCTTGGATGAGAAGTGAAACATCTTCAAAGAAAAGCAAGAAAGTGCAGTTGCCTCTTGAAAAAGTACCTTTGGGACAACCATGACCTGGATGACTGAGAATCTCATAGACATCTAAAGGCAAAGCTTTTCTATTACTTGGTATCCTTCCTAATATATGAATTGCTTTAAGTATTTCATTAGTGCACAATAAATAATTTTTTTAATCACACAAAAATTAGTTCTTAACATGTATATTTTGTGACAGTGGAAAAGTTGCAAAAGAAGTTGTTGAAGCAAGTTCAAAGATCCAGAGGGAGCCTCCAGAAGTGCACAGGTACTTTCTGATCTAAACCATTTAAAGAATCTTCTAACATTGACCTATATACAAAATTGAAAAGTTACGCAACATACATTTAATTACTGCTTTTCCAGCAATAGTACATTGCTATTGGCTTTTAATATGTAATAGGAGCTGAAGGATTTATGATCATTAGAGGATATTTTTTAGTGTTTCCTGACTTATTCCCTTCAATAAGGGGCAACCTTTTAACTCAAATCCAATTCATCAGATCAGGAAAATCCAAATGTTTTCAAATCATTTTGGTATACAGGTAGTCCTTGACTTATGACCACAACTGAGCCCAAATTTTCTGTTGCTAAACTAGACAGTTGTTAAGTGAGTTTTGCCCCATTTTACAACATTTCTTGCCACAGTTTTTCAGTGAATCTCTGCAGTTGTTAAATTAGTAACATGGTTGTTAAGTGAATCTGGCTTCTCTATTGACTTTGCTTGTCAATCTGCTTATGATCACATAGCAATAGCATTTAGTGCTTTATAGCACTCTCTGAAAGGTTTAAAATGTCAGCATATTACCCCCAACAATCTGGATCCTCATTTCACCAACCTTGGAAAGATAGAGTCAACCTTGAGCCCATCAGGATCAAACTCCAGACTGTGAACAGAATTAGCCTGAATACTGTATTTTAACACTGCACCACCAATACTCTTTTCCTGGTTCAATGCAACCGTCATTAATATGAACCAATTGCCAAGTATCCAAATTTTGACTATGTGACCATAGGGATGCAACAATTCTAAGTGTGAAAAATGGTCACAGGTAACCTTTTTCAGTGCTGTTAGAACATCAGTCACTAAATGAATGGTTGTAAGTCGAGGATTATCTGTAATAATTGCATAATTTTATTTCACTGATTCAGGTATCACTAGGCATTGGCTACAAGAAACAAAAGTAAATAACCTCAAACTGTTCTGCAATATGTTTTGTCCAAACAAATATTCTGAAGAAGATAGCAAGAAGATTCTTTTTTTATATGCCACATAAGTATCTCCATATATGTACATATATATCTACAGCCTAATTTATTATATAGTCAGTAGGGTAATTTATCCCCTTTCTTCACAGAACCAACATTACTCAAAGCCGTAGCTCTTATTCTTTAAGCAAACAATTCATAATAAATATGGAACCTTTGCAACCTCTCCATCCATCACCAGATGACCAGGAAGAGGTTATTTCTGATGAAGGCAAGTCTAAGCTAAGAGGCTCCTCCTGTTTTTATTTTTTATAAAGCACATCAATAAAGTTCAATAGCAATTAATTGTTCAAAACGATTGCGTTTATATGTTTGAAAAGTTATTTTCATTCACGTAACTAAGAAAATTGCTGGACAATTGTTGATATGTTGCCTGTGAAAATGCATTTGGGGCAGTTTTAAATTATTGCAAAATATTATTTAATTATAGAATACTAGATGTTTAATAAAAAGAGTGGAAACTGATTCATCTTGATCATAAATTAGATTTTCCATTTAATAGAAGGGGGTTCATTCTGAGACGGCAAATTTTCACAACTTCTCATTGCCTGGTAGCTATTGAACTAAACTCTGTATCATGTAAGTCATCTTAGGATAGATTATTATTGTTCATTATTATTGTTTTTTCCTTAAAACATTTTAGGAAATAATGCCACGGGATGGGACGATGTCCCAACATATTCTACCATTTCTAAGTAGAAAATATACAAATACACCTCCATCTCAAGTAGTCAAGGACACTTTTAGATACCGTGTTTCTCCAACAATATGGCCTCCTCCAAATTAAGCCCCTCCCCCCCAAATTAAGGCCTATATTAAACATGCGAAATGGGGGGAAATGGCAGGGTTGCTGGCCGTTAGGAAGTACTTTGGTTGCATACCCGGAGGTGCTGCCTGCGTTGACCTCGGCGTTGGTGGGGCACTTCATCGGGGGAGACCTTCTGCCATTGTTGCTTTCCCTTCTCCCCATGCTGCCGCGGCATTTAAAGCAACACCATGGCGTTTGGCGCAGCCACGTGCAGCCAGCCAGGGCTCCTCCCTGCAATCGGAGCCCGGTGGAGACACTCTGTTTCAGGCGCTCCTGTTGCCGCCTTCCCTTCGCCTCCCCACCAGACCCTCCACTCATCCCGCCAGGGTTTGCCAGAGTCCGATGGGGAGGCACTCGCTGCTTTGGTGAAAGCTCCACCGCTGGGCAGGAGGGCCCACCTATTAGCTGCGCTGGGCATCCCAGGCGAAGCTCTTCATGCTCTACCCGGCGCCAAGCAGGGATGGGGCCTGGGCGCTTCTCCCAGGGTGGGCCAATCCTGCGCTGTGGCCCCGGGAGATTCGCCTCCCCATATGGGCTTGGGCTGCCCTCTCAGGCAGGGGAGTCTTTGTCATACCGATAGTAGGGCGTCATTTTTAAAAGAATTGGCTTTGCCTTCGAAGGCGAAGGGAAGGCGGCAACAGGAGCGCCTGAAGCCGAGTTTCTCCACCGGGCTCCAGTTGCAGGGAGGAGCCCTGGCTGGTCGTGCATGGCTGCGCCAAATGCTGCAGCGTTGCTCTAAACATCGTGGCAGCATGGGGAGAAGGGAAAGCAACAGTGGTGGAAGGTTTCCCGATAAGAAGTGCCCCACCAACGCTGAGATCAACATCCAAGCTGTCGCCGCCTGCCTGCCCAAGGATGCAAGGGGGGGGAATTAAGTCACCCCCCCAAAAGAGGGCCTAACCATTTTGGGGGGGTAAAAAAAAAATAAGGCCCGACCTTATTTTGTGAGAAACATGGTAGAAGTTCACGTAACTGAGTTCTGTCACTCAACATTGCACCTGGGAAGGTCTCCTTAGCTACATGTTCTTAATTCTTCATTGGTTTTCTTTGGCAGTGTGACTGAGAAGCTCTTAATGTAGCATCTTTTCTGTAATGGCTGCTGCTATTTTTATACCCTGTCAGGGGAAGATCCTGCTATCAGTCCCCATCTGGTGCAGCATGATCCTATCCCTGTACTCCTTCCTGGAAGCCTTACAACTTGGAAATCTGGCTCTTTCTCCATTCCGCGTGATACTCCCTCCCGTATTCGTGCCCCTAGATCTCTTGGTGAGTGTTGATATGTGTGTCTGTACATGTGGTATGGTGTGGCTGTCAATATTTCCTATTCAGGAACTCAGTGGCTACCAACTTCTACTAACTTCTCAAAGAACAATACAGCTAAGTTCTGTTGCAAGATGTATAGCTTCCAGTTGGTCAACTGTAATTGACAATACTGAATTAATTATACACCTACATATTCAAATAATTCTACCTGTTCCCTGCATTTTCCTTTTGTCAATCCAAGACCAGCTTTTCCTTTATTACTCTCCCACTTTAAAAGTATCCTTATATTGTTAGCATTCTGACAATATAAGTAGAAAGAGCATTGTCCCCAACATGACAATGAGTTACCACAAACTCTCTGTGGTAACAGCTAAATGCATGTAAGTGCATGTACTATTTTAGTATATTAGTGGAAAAAGGAATATGGTTGACAAAAAATGAAGATTGTGTGAATATAAACCTTCTCATATGAAGATGATTAAGAAAGTGTTTTCTTTTTCATGCAGGTCTTTTATTTATGTCTGGTTACTGTATCACACCTCACTTTTAATCATTTCTTAATCTGGTACAGATCACTAATGCTACATTTAGATTTTTTACCCATTAAAGTTGTTTTATTATATAAAATTAGTTCTTTCTTTTATTCCTAATCTTAATGCTAATTCTATGCTTGCTTCTAATTTCATACTAAAATTCTCCCTACCTATCTTTTTCCCATTAGTTTCCCCATTAGTACAAGTTTACAACCATTTCTATCTTCCTTAATCTTGGAATTTCTGTCTCCATGTGTATATGTTTGTAGCGCTGTTTTCCTCTCAACTTTTTCCTAGCTTTTTGAGCATTTTCTTGTTCCCCAGGTCTTCATCTCTTGTTGCCAGCTAAGCTATTTGCATATGAAAACCTTTTTCATTCCTTTGTAGTCTAATAAATGGGGCTTTTTTTCTCCCTCCACCCCCATTCACAGGGCACCTTCCTAGGCTGGTTTGTGGTCTGTGGCTGGGTTGTCGTTTGTTTGGGTGGCTTCTTTTGCAGACCCTGGTCACGCTCTCCTCCCGTTGCTCCTTGCTTTTGTGTGGGACGCTCTTTGCTCACTTCTCTCCTGTCTTTTGGCTTGGCTTCTTTTTCACCAATCCACACACGTACTTGATTTCTGGTCCATTTTATGGGCTATGCCCTTCAATTAAAAAGAAAGTGGGGCTGTCTTAACCTTCTTTCCCAGGCATCGCCATAGCTTAGGATCTCAGGAGGGAGAGTAATGCTTGCTCATTCAAGGTGGTGAGTTCGCTCTTTCACATGACCCCATTCTTCATATGCCTATTTTGCCTTAAATCAGCCATCCTCTTCCTTCCCCCTCCCCCCGCAAAAATACTGCCCTGTGTAGAGAACCGCAAAAATGACCTCGGAAAAGGAATGCAGGATTTAGCAAAAAATAAGTTCAGGAAAGAGAGAAGACATTACAGTGCCTCCACCCTGATACTCTTTGTATAATGTGGAGGAAAGTGAAAGCACTTTCAAGATTATGTTACCATAATCTATATCAGTAGAACAGATTTACAATATTTCTTGTGGAGTCTGTTTCCAGATCTAGCTTACATCTGACAACCTTCAGAAGGCCACACATTTCAGCCCTGGTGAAGACATAACAGGTAGTCTTCGAGTTACGATCACAATTGAGCCCAAAATTTATGTTGTTAAGTGAAACATTTGTTAAGTGAGTTTGCCCCATTTTTCAACTTTTCTTGCCACCGTTGTTAAGTGAATCATTGCATATGCTAAGTTAGTAACACAATTGTTAAGTGAATCTGGATTCCCCATTGGCTTTGCTTGTCAGAAGGTCGCAAAAGTGGATCATGTGTCCCCAGGACACTGTAACCATCATAAATGCCAACTAGTTGCTAAGCATCTGAATTTTGATCATGTGACCATGGGGATGCTGCAACGGTCATAAGTGTGAAAAATGGTCCTAAGTCACTTTTTTCAGTGCCATTGACTTTGAATGGTCACTAAATAAACTGTTGTAAGTCGAGGATTACTTGTATATTACTGCCATGTTTTTGTAACCTGTGGAAATATGAAACATAAAATCATTGCATCAGACTAGAGGAATATACACCGTGCTTATCCAAATCATCAAACATTTTATTAAGGCTTCCTTCTTTCTTGGCTTTGGATGGATTATTGGCTTTGTGAAATGAAACGGTATTGGTAATACTCTGTGGGAATTGGGAATAGTCTGTGTATTTGATGTTGTCTTCTGCAGTTGTATTTATTTCTGCAGTCTGAGTATTAAATTGTGTATTAATTGCCAATACCTTTTCTCCTCATCATGAGATTTATGTAGGGCCCCTTGTTTCAAAACTTTGAACCAAGATAATTCCTGTGAATATTGCCATCATGTGTCTCTTGGAATTGCCTTCGATTGCTCCGATCTCTTGTTTCTTATAAAATATTTTTTTCTGTGGAGAGGACTTAACACACTCCTTTGGATTTATATGGCAGTGTGTTCTAATGCAGTTTTCTCCTCAGATCACTTTTGATTTTGTAGGTACACTGGAATTGTCATGTTGTAGCAGACTGCCCACCTCTGTCCCTAAATGATGCAGTTAAATGAGTCAAGCCTGATTTTGCAATCATTTTTGTCACAGTTGTTAAGTGAATATGGATTCTCCCATTGACTTTGCCTGTCAGAAGCTGGCTGAGAATGTCAAACATGTTGATCACGTGACCCCCAACTGTTGTAAAAGGAATCTGGTAGCCAAGTGCTTGGACTGTGTTCACATTGCCATGGGGACACTACAGCACTCATAAGTGAGAAAGCTAGTCATAAATCACTCTTTTCAGTTAGTCAACCTTGGGGACAATACCAGAAGATCAACTGTTGGTCCAAAGGATTACTGTCTACTGTGTATTTAGAATAGTGCAGTTCAATTACCATGAGCAAAAACACTACTTCTGTTTCTATTTTGTAACTCCTAGATGTGTGCAAGGTTTTACTACAATAGCAGATATACAAGCAGCAACATCAGGGCCAGGCTTCATGTCCAAGCTTGTCAATAAATCTTAGTCATTTGGTTCTGAATTAAAGTCTTTTTTACATCTGGGAGAAGATTCCTAGCCACAATTTGGCTACATTAGATTATTGTTTATCCCAATGCAAAGAAGTCAGAGGCTTTCTATATCTGTGCTCTAGGATTTAAACTCTGGGTTTCTTCTTCCCGCTTTTATGAATGAAAACTCAGTGGGATTGGAACTAAGACAAAATGCCTCTCAGGTTTGGAAACCACTGGAACCCATCCTGCCAACTTCAATATTTATACCTTCAACTTTTACAGTCATTAGACTGAATTAAACAGGATTATCTCTGCAGATAATTAAAAGTGTAGGTTCAAATTTAGAAAGCAAAATAAATCTCCATATAAATATATATGGAGATATACATATATATATATATACTGGCGAACTTTTATGTCTGTTGCTTTGGTAATCTGCATTACAATGCAGTAAACAGTTGAAGTGCTTAGACTAGTATATATAGTGCAGCTGTTAATTAACAACTGTTAAGAGAACAGTTGGTATTTGCTGTTAATTACTTTGTATATTATAAGCCAGTTGGAAGGTTTAAAAATAGGTACTCACTCTGTGCTCTAGTAGGCTATTTCTATTGGCCGAATTAGAAGCTGTTATTTGATTCATTCAGCTGGACTCTTCCAAGCTGGACACAGTGGAAACTTGGTAAAGGTCACAGCTGATATGGGTGGCTAGTTCATTAAAGCTGAAATAGAAAATACATCTTTTAGTCAATATGGTGAAATGCCTAGTAAAAATCCATACTCGGAGGAGTATCCATTTGCGAATGGTTAACCACTGTAGTAAAGATGTGTGCATTCGTCTGCTGAGGCATGGGTCAAGGATCACAGCTAAAAGCGCTGGTAAGTTCATTTTTGCCTAGTTTATTTAAATATTTCAAAAGATGATGCCCCTTTTTCCTCTGATATTTATGTATATTAATAAGGGTCAATACATAGGGAATAGAAAATTATAGCACTGGGATTTCAAAAGAGCAAACAAAGAACAGCTGGGGAAGCTGAGGCTAGGATAACATAGGAAAAGCAAAGCATTCAGTGAGGAATGTCCTTCTAACAGATGGAGTTCAATTGTACATTGAGTTATCATTTTAGCCAAATACTTAATACACTGAGGAAAATGTACATTTAGTTTTTATCATCTTTGAAGTAGATGCATGGCATGTATGAATCTATGAATTATAGATAGTACAATTCCATGACACTTAAAACTTATAGATATCCTTAGGGAATCATTATGCCCAAGTACCCTCACAAAAACTATGTTAAATTGAAAAAAAAAGTGATAACTTCAGCTGAGGAAGACCAAAGGGATTATACTCAGAAATGTTATTGCCTATTTTATTACTGATAGGGAAGCTTTCTGAAATAAATTCTAGGACATCTTTCTTTCAGGAAAGTGAGAATACATCTGGCAGTGGTCCTCAAATTATGGCTCAGGATCCTCTTGAGTCACCAACAGGTCTCAAACAGGGTATTTAAGATCTCAAATATTTTTAAAAACCTGACCAGAGTTGTGGAAAGTGGGACTGTGGTCAAAACCTTGATAGAATTATGCTTCTCATTTTGTTTCTGGAAGCACAAAATGGGTGGCTGTGCTACCTCATAGTTTCCGATTACTGGAAAATTTAATTATTAAAAGTAAATGGTATATTTATTTCTTGTTCATCTATAATCCCAGTAAAAGCATTTATCAACTGATTCAGAATTAGGCAGCACAGGCAGTTATATGTTTTTTTAGAACATCACATGTCACACCTTTGCTCTGCAAGATGCATTGGTTGCCAGTTTGCTTCTGGATCCACTTGGGGTACTGGTTTTAATATGTAATGCCCTTCATTGCATGGGACCAGGTTATCTGAGGAACTGCCTCTCCCAGACTAGCCTATCCCAGTAGATCTGGCAAAAAGGCATGTGATGGTTACCACCTACAAGGGACTTAGATTTGGTGGGTCCAGGGAGGCAGGCCCCACTTCTCTACTGTGGCACTGCCTTGTAGAACACTCTCCTTCTTCAAAGGTTAAGTTGGCTCCATTCCTTTTGATGTTCTGTAAATTGTTCAAGACCTGGTTATGTCATCAGGCCTGGGGATACCTCAGAACATGAGGATATGTTCAAATGGCTATACTAGTGAGGCGGATATACTCATTCTCTCCATGCTTGCGATATGTATATTTTGATTTTAATTGTGAACATTTATTTTTACATATTTACTTTATATGATTGTTTTCATATACAATATGTGACATTTTATTTGATTATTATATGGTGCCCAGAGTCACATTTGGTGAGATGGATTACCATCTAAATCTGATTAATAAAAGAAACAAAACAAACAAACAAATAAATATATTTCATTCATGGCAAGGGTGCTAAATAAAATATCATTTTAAGGCATTGCGGTTCTTCAAAATTTGAGAACCTCTGCTTTATTAGTCTTTTGCAAATAGAATTCCTAATGCTAAAAATGAAGGTATTTTCACAAAAATATTTTCACTTCAATAAAATAAAATTACATTAACAACTATCATTTTAATACTATCTGAAGTATCAACAGTGTAAATATTTTAAGCATGTTTTTAATGGAAATCAGGCAATTTTACTATAAATCAACTTTATAGTAATAGATTAAAATTAATAAAAAATAAATCACCAGTAATGTAAAAATACAATATAGAGACAGTATGTTGTAACAACCACTTATAAAGGCAGACAACAAACATAGCACAAAAACAGTTCTTAGTCCTTTCCCAATGTCTTTATGCATTTAGTGCTGGTTCTGTTGTAATGGTATTCTATAGATCACTTACCAACATTGAAGAGGTTCTGTTCTTTTTACAGAATTTCTGTATTTCAGCCAGTATAAACATTTGAAATAGATTCTCAGATACCAAGCTGAGTGTTAGGGATGAATAGAATACATGGGAAGACATTCTGACATGTATCCAGGACCCAATATTCCTATGTCTAGATGATGAAGGAGATGATAGGGGCTAAATATAACCTGCAGGGAATAGTATCACAAAATTATCTAATACTCATGGGTCATTTGAAGGACTACATTATTTGGTTTTCTTTTAGAAACTCCCTCTTTTTAGAATCTTGATTGTCAAGTTTTATGGCATACACCTAATTACTTGAGAGCTACTTCTCTGTGGTAACATCCCATTTATTTCACTACAATATACTAATACGGAAATAAGGTGGGTGAGACTTATCGCATCAAGATCTGGCACACGGTGTACTACTTTCATAAAATTACCTTATTAATATGTGTGACATAGTGATGTAAGATTTCAGCTTCAACATTATTAGCAATACTTATGCTCAATGATCTTGTTTACAAACTACCTTGATACACTGAGTCCCCCACTCCCCAAAGTTTGTGAAGGGCAATGAGGCTTTATGCCTGGAATAAGATGTGAAGATTGATTTATGCAATTTAACAAAATATTGAAAAATGTACGCATAGTGAGAAAGCTTACAGAATTTTGTTGATTGAGAAAAACTTATGATGAAGTCAGCAGCCTAGAATTATGAGATATCTTGCAGAAATATTGAACTGAATATTGGTTGATGTATATGATAAGAACAGTAAATGGTGGAAGTAAAACAAATACGAGAATAAATGAAACACTAGTGAATGGTTCAACATTGAATAATGAATAAGGCAAAATGTATAATATTCTTTTGATTATTCAATCCATTTATATTTAAATGTATAATAAATGTTTATGATAGTAGACATATGTTGAATGGAAACATGAATAGCATTTGAGCCATGGTGGTGCAGTGATTAGACTGTGGTACTGCAGCCAGCAGTTTGGCAGTTCAAATCTCACCAGCTCAAGTTTGACTCAGCTTTCCATCCTTCTGAGGTCGATAAAATGAGGACCTAGATTGTAGTTAGGGGCAATATGCCGACTCTGTAAATCACTTAGAGAGGGATGTACAGTGTTGTAAAGTGGTGTATAAGTTTAGGTGCTTTTGCTATTTTAATGCAGCTGGTGACATGCTGTAAATGTTAGCTAAAGAGAACCAAAGTAATGGACCTGAAACTTAATATATCAAAGGCTAGGTAGCTGAACAAAATTAAGTGAATTAAAGTTGCGCATAGAAAAAAAGAGCAATAGGATACATGGATGAACATGTATCTTGGCAGATAGTTTACTAAAGATGGCGAAAGAATTAAGGCAGTAAAAAAGTAAGAGCAATAGTAAAAAATACGTCGTGCAGAACAAATGACAAAAGAAGTTAAAACAGTACAATTTGTTCTATGTAAATAAGAAAGTATGTTAAAAGAAATATAAAAGTAAATTATATTCAGTAGCAACAAGTAACTTAAGTGTTGTAAGTATTATAAAACAAGAATAGGGTAAAATATAAACACATGCTGAATGGTGAATCACCATTTTGAAGGAAATATTTTGAGAAGTTTTGGTCCTGTACATCAGGGGTGTCAAATTGGCGGCCTGTGGGCTGGATGTGTCACGTGCCACCCCAGCTCCACGAAGGGAGAAAATGTCATGATAACATCACATGACGGCAATATGACATTGCGAGTTTGACACCTATGCTGTAGATAGAATGAATGAGGATTGAATTCCAAAAGAAATATATTAGAGATGACTGGGTTGAGAGGAAAACCCTTAATAGATGGAATTGATGAAATCTTTAAAAAATACAGAGGTGAGATATTACAGTATAAAAAATAAAGGTAGTGTATGATGCAATGCATGGACATTGTGGATGTAAGGATGGTTTGCTGGGATAAGAAAAATATGAAGTATAATGAATGATAATGATATAAATCAGATTCCTTTATTTTCCTCTTATCTCTATATAATTTATTTTGCTTACTATCTCTTATTCTTTTTCTGGATTTTTCAAAACATTGCTTAACCCAAAAGAGAATAGCGTGATGGGTATGTATGTATGTATGCAAAATTTTCTGTGAGCATGTGCATGCAGAGAAATTAAATTTAGGACTGCAGCCATTTTGAGACCATTTTTACTAAACTTTATTAAAGAGCCCTTTGAAAGCATTTTGAGCTTTTGTCCTCCATATTTGTATGTGATGAAAATGCGATTTAAATGAATTTACATTATGTTTTAAAATCATGTCCATACTGAAAAAGCAGCCTTGTTCCATTTTAATTTTGTACTATGTTGTATTAATGTGCTCTGTATGCACTATACTTTTAATCTTTTGTCTTTATCATCATCATTACCACCACCATCATCATCACCATCACCATTATTGTGGTGACATAGCTAAAGTAAAAGAAAAAGTCAATTTTGTATGGTGGCAATGAACGTAACATGAGAAAACATTCTGATATAATCTTTTAAAACGTAGCTCTCTCCAGTAGGCAATAAGCTGCCCAATTTTCTATTTTATCAAATTCTATGCAATACATATTCACACACGTTTTCAAGTATGAAGTAATAAAGAATAAAACTGATCAACTGAAAACTAAATACTAGATCTGACACAATCATAATTCATGCTTTTATAAGGGTCATATGTCTAATCTTAATTAATGTTAACAGTTTAGAAATAGCTACTAAAAACTGTAGGAATATTACTTAATCTGAATTTAGGATAGATAGTAAAATGTGTGGTTATATCACTTGAGATTAAAATTTTAAAACTATTAGTTCTCCATTCTTATTAAATTAAAAGATACTTTTTGAAGATATTGAAACAACATTATACCGTCTCTTATTTTTTAATTAATATAGGTAACATGCAGTGACTGAAAATAATTTTAGATTCCCCCCCATTAGTATATAATGTTTCCATTCATTCTACAATTATACAACCTATTCTAAAAGATTCTACTGACTATAAAACTGGAACTTTTCCTATTTCTTCTTGCTATATGTTAGGATCAGATTCAGTTGAGGTTATCAAGAGAGTATTTGAAGTAAATTTTCATTTTCCAAGGCAGAGCTGGTAGATGTGTATTGATTATTTTCCTATCCTGATAGTCCATGACAGATATGCCCCCAATATCAGGAGTATTGATTCAGTAAATAACTGACTGCTTTAAATCAGAATAATCTACGTAAAAACTAGTTAATTTATTTCATACAGTAAATCAGATACTGTGTGAGCTTGCAAATATTTAACGGGAAGTGTAAGTGTATGAGGTCTGCAGCTTTACTATTTGTTCTATTTGATTGTTAACAGTTTCTCATCCTGTGTTGTAAATTGTATTTGCAAAATGGTTTGTTGTAGCACTTGTTTTATTTTATATGAAACACATTTTTGTGAATCATTTTCTATCACTTTCAAATAGTGAAAATGTTCTCTTTTCACATGAAGCTTCAATTTTTCCCCAGGCTGTTGTTTTTCTCTCTTGTCTTGACTTTGATTGATTGTATTTTTTATATGAGCCAGAATGGCTTAGAAAAATGCAATTAAAGTAACAAACAGAATTAACACAAACCTTAACATTCATTGAAAGCATATAACATTTTAAAAAAAAATCAAATTTGAAATAATTAAAAGGTCTAAGTAAATAAATAGTGTTAAGCCCTCTTCCAAGCTCTTTAATTCCAGTGACACTTTGTGTTATGAATCTTAACATGAAGAAATGAGAATTAATGTCATATTATATGTGGCAGGATCCACAAACAGTGCTGCTAATGATTCAAGTGTCAGAGGAGGTTATTGCCTGTTTCAGCCCTGAAGTAAATATCCTACCATTTCTTTTAGAAGCTTGATACTATCAATGAGGAAGATAACAGAATGATCTAGGGTTACAACAATTAAAGCAGATTTTAAAGCCATAATTGGTTGAATTAAATGCAGTGTTAGTTTATTTTGAATAGATGTACAAAAATCAAGCTAAATCTAATCCAGGGTGAACAGTCTTACAACTGATATTCAAGGGAAAATAAATACTAAATTAAAAACAGATTGTCATATGTGTGGATATTGCTGATATCTTGAATAAATAAATACATCTGATCACTGAACTCATTGAGTCTGTTGCTGTTTCTTAGCCCAAATTACTTTAAAAGATTTTTGCTATGGAGATAGAATTAGGAAAGTTTCATGTGCACAGTATCTTTAAATTCTAAGTTTAGGCTTATATTCATTCCTATCTGTTCTTTGCATTGAAAAATAAACCTCATTTCAGTTTGCCTACATAAAAAAGTAATTAAATAAAACTGGACTCTATATGGAGTTGTATAATTTTAGAAGACTGTAGAAAAAAATAGTCTTTATTGCACATTTACTCAGAGACCTCTTTAAAGTTTTCAAAGTCTGCTAACTTTGAAGCTAAATGGCATAAGCATAAATATTAAGGCAGGAAAACATCAATTTCACAGATTATCATTAGATACAAATGTATATGAATAATCACTTTGTATTCATTTGCTCTGATTTATGCTATTTGCACACTGCTGTTTACACAAATTGATTCAAATTATACTATCATCTGCATGATTTATATATTAGCAGCATAAAACAAAGATGATACAAATGATGCAATTTGTAATTTAATCATATTAGGAGTAATGAATAACCTTTTCCAACAGTTAGTTCATTTAATCAAACTGTCTTACATACTATTATGCATTTTGCCACTTATGACATCCTTCTAATATTGATTAATATTGTATCTTGAGAAATAGAATCACATGATTACCACTATTTCTCATCAAGCTGTATTTTCTCATTTACTGCTATCGATAATCTATTAATAGATAATAGATTATGATGCATCCTTCTGCAAACATATACATGTGTCCGATAATGCAATACAGTATCATGGTTTCAGAATCATGGAATATAGTTCTATGAACTGATGAGAATGAAATAACTGAAGATTTTCATTTCAGGTGCACAAAATGCAGATTTTTATTTTTTAAAAAACGTGGATTTTTTTTTAGTAAAATGAATAATAGTATCAAGTTATATTTAACTTGCTGAACTGTGAAGAATTCCCCTTCACTTAATATAAATCAGTTAATGATTAAATTGCAAACAGTTGTTTTGTCTATAGTTTTATCTCCTTGAAATGTAAGTTTGAGAATCTAAAAGTGTTATTTTACAGGAATCCAGCTGCCAAAGGAAGATGATATTTCACTCCCTGTGATATCAAGCTCTCCTACTAAAGAAACAGATGATGGTTCAGATCTTTCGGTTGAGGAGGGTGAGAAAATCAAAGAGGAGCCTTTAACAATTTCAGAATTGATGTACAATCCAAGTACCAGCTTGCTCCCAACTCCTGTTAATGATGAGGAGATAGATCTTCTCTTTCAAACTTCCCCAAGGGTAGAAAATGGGAAAGAAGATACAGATTCATTTGAGGAACTGGAGGCGGATGAAAATGCATTTTTGGTTGCAGAGGAGGAAGAGTTGAAGGAAGCTCGAAAAGCACTTCGGTGGAGCTATGACTTTTTGATGGGTAACTTGAAAATAAACTCTGCTGTGAAGAGTTTTTCCAGACTTCTTTTTGTTGGGCTTGGGGTGTTGCTTGTGGTTTTCCCTCTACTACTTGTCCTTTTGGAATCAGATCTTGACATCTCCTTCCTCCATGAAATCCGCCAAACACCAGAATTTCAGCAGTTTCACATTGAATATTACTGTCCTCTCAGACAGTGGATAGCCTGCAAAGTAGACTTCATTAGCCATTTGTTTGGCAGCTCTTAAACATAAAAAAATGTGCAAAACTAAGGGCTATATTCAAAACTAGTGAATTTTAGTCAGTATTTAGGTGCTCATAAACATCCTGCAGGTTATCTTCAATTGGTTCTTTATTTTGATAGACAATAAATTCAAAATTCTTACATTTACTTTTCATAATTGAATAATTGATGTAGTAGTGGCCTTTAAGTAACCAAAAAGCAGTCTTTTTTATTTTCTTTCCTGTTTATATCAGTAATTACTGAAGAGAAACTATCATTTCTATCATATCAAGCTACGATGTCCTAATTTTAAGCATTAACTACAAATAGAAAAGAGGATGTGTTTGAATATATTCCTTAGTAAAACAATATCTACTAACCAATGCCTATATTGCTCGGGTTTTATTATAATTTTGTTTGTTTGATTTTTTCATTTAAAAATATTTTTATGTCTTTACAAATTTTGGTAAATTTTTAGCAAATGCAATTTCTGAAAATATTTAAATGTACAGATGAATAAATGCACAAGGACATATCATGAATTTTTAAAACATTTTAGCATTTTTTTAAAAAAACACTAATATTCTTCAAGATATGCACAAGATGAATAATTGGAATGCAAGATAAATATGTCTGATATATGGCAGTGAAAGACTAATTTTTCAATTAACAAGTTTAAGAGGAACTACACATTAGGACAAATCAGGTTAACCATGAGAGTTACTTCCATGAGAGGAGAAGATACTTACTCCTTTCTTTGTACATTGCTTTTTTTCTGTATGCACAATCAGAATAGGATAGTTGGAAGGGTATTTGCAGAAAAGAATCAGTGGATGCAGAAATGATTATGAATTATTTCCTATCTGTTGAACCTGTCCTGCATATTCTTCATATCCCTGTTAATATTAAGAAGCAGATACATGATCAGTATAATGTATAGTATCACATTACAGAAGTTGTTCTGAAACTAAAGAGTGGGATATAATTTTCTCAAGATGGCAATTTGGATTTTACTTTGATACACTCATGAAAGTTCTTTGAAAAGTAGTGGAAGTGTAGTTTTGCAGGAGATTTAGAGATTTTGTTTTCATGTACATGATTGTAAGTTACAGAGAAATGGTAATTTTTTTTAAAAAAAGATAAAGCTAAGCTTACTAAAATACATAACAATTTAAAAAATTAACCTGTTTCCAAAGATAGAGGAAGTTTCTGTGAAAAACTTCTGTGAATTTCAGACACCTGAAAAAAGTTAGTTTCTGATTATATTCATTATTTTTCATTATATAAATCTCGGAGTTTCAATTCCATGCATTATTTTTAAGCATGCTTTCTTACCAGATGTAAACAATGGATGCACATGATTTATTTATAAAAAGTGTTCTTTTGACAGTGGTGTGTTGTTATCTTTGTTGTCTTGATGGAGATTTTGTGCCTGTGTAACTCCAAACTCTTTTTAGAGGATGTGACTAAAATCTTGTGTATTTAGAGAAGACCAACATTTCCACATGCCCAATTTTCAAATGTAAGGAAGTAGAAGCAGAAGAACTAAACCGAATAGCCAATCTGGATTTCATAAAACAAAATTCACTGTTTCCCTTTCCTAACTACACCAGTAATAGGATGTTTACCCTGAGTCCTATACTTGTTTCCTTTGAAATATGTTTAGATCCTAGTTCTAGATTAATGAGAATAAGATTACAGCCTTTTGTTTCTTGTTCTATTAAAGTTTTAGAATTGCTATCTATTACTACAAATTAATAATTTTTTTTAAATAATCAAGTAAATGTATGGAGTACTTAAAGTACATTTTAAACTCAGTTTAAAACTTTTAAAATATTTTTTTATTTACATTTCCTATTAAAAATAGTGCAACAAACCTAATCCATATTTCATCTACCTTCTAATATATAAACCTTTCTAACTAATTCCCATGTAATTCCCATGTGCTTAATTAAAAATCAGATTGTGTTTGTAATTTGTATTAAAAAGAAGTATGCATTGTAGAAGAAATTATGAGCTGCTGATTTTAAAAAGTTTATATTCTGGAGTTCTCACAATTGCTAAGTGCACAAGTTTTAAACTAGATTTCTTTTTTTTATATATATATAATTGACTAGTTGAAAAGCTTGGGTAATTTCCCTTGCATGTATTACATCATCTAAAAAATAAATTTAAAAGGTTTTTTAGGGCAATCTTTTCAATTATAAGTAAATATATGAAATGTTTTGTGACTGAAACCATTTTATCTTTAATCTGTTTTTGAGCTCTTCCTTTCCTTAATTACTCCATTGCAAAAAATATTATTTGGTGCATATTTAATCCTTTTTGCAACTTTGTGCTGAATCAAGAACCCAGTCAGGAAGCATCTATTGTTGTTTTCCAAAACCAAAATGACAGTAATCTTAGAGATACATAGTTATAAAAGTAGACTATATAGATATTGCAAATATTATAATAGCAATAAATCCAAACCCTTGTCTTGGTCTGCTGGGTATTTATAAAATACCAAGCTCTTTAATGATAGATTCTGGATTCTAAAATGTAGTCTTGTCCATGTACTATTGCTCCAAAATCATTAAACACCTTTATTAGTACTAGTTCATTTGATCTGGGAAAGGTTGAATTGTTTGAGGAACTAATTACCTCAGAGAATAAACTGTGCAATAAGGATATGTATACAGTGAATGGCACGTGCATGTACATGAAGGGATAGAGATATATCAATCAAATTGTGAGGGCTTTTTTCTAGATTCTAGACAGAGAAATGAGAAAAGACTGAAGAATATGTACATAAACCAGAAGAGTCTTGTCTGCAGAACTGGAAGTGACAGAGATGGCATATGAAGAGTTCGTAGGTGCAGTATTGTGTATTTCTGTTTGTGCTTAGACTATATTGTAGAACTGTACTTGACATATATTTTGTGATTTGTTTAATATTTATAAACAAACTCTGGGAAGAATTAAATAGGGATTATTTCTCTGAAATGCAAATGGGCAAGAATTCCTGGCATGGGTAGGGTGGGAAATGTACCTGTAAACTTGAGCCTTATCTTTGTAAAGTGAATTTAACATTTCTATGTCCACATCCTGATTGTTTTATATGTTAATGTAATGATAAGACTCCCTAATAAAAATATATTGAAAAAAGCCTCCATGGCCTGATAGTCTCCTGCTTAAATATAGTTAAATATGATATTGCTGAAAAAGAAGACTTATAATTGGTCCTCAGAGTTCTGGTCAATGCAGCCCAATTTCTAGCATCTCATGATCACAGTTTGGGATGTATTTACAACAATCAGTATCCCACAGTCACATGATATCACACTTAATGACCCACATAGACTGATTTAACAACCATGGCTAGAACTGATGAACAGATGTTATAAGTCAGGCATGGCCCCTTCATGTTTCCCATTATGACTGAATCATGTAGCAACAGAGTTGATATTCACAATTGGGGTTGATAAGTGTTACATGTATGACACTTTTGTCCACAACAATGAGCCTGTGATGAAGTGTGGACTGAGATATACTGAGTAGTCTTAGATAATCCAGTGAAGTTCCAATGCTGGAATCTACCAGAACTAGGTAAGATTTGAACTTGGGTCACTCCAGCCTTGTTCAACACTTTAAACATATCACATTGGAATTCTTATCTAGTTGGGAAATACCGGTACAAATCAGTGACATAATCTTTATATCCGATGTACTTATGAGAGTGAAAAGGTAGTAAGTGATATAACTTGTATTATAATGGTTTTATGGTTTACATATATAGTCCTCGACTTACACCAGTTCATTTAGTGACTGTTCAGTTGCTATGGCACTGAAAAATGTGACTTACAACCATTTTTCACAGTTATGACTTTGCAGCATCCTCATGATCATATGGTCAAAATTCAGTTGCTTGGCAACTGGTTCATATGTATGACTTGCTGTGTCCAAGATCATGTGATCACCTTTTGATAAGCAAAGTTAATGGGGAAGCCAGATTCACTTAACAACCAGGTTACTAACTTATCAACTGCAGTGATTCACTTAATAACTTTGGCAAGAAAGGTCATAAAATGGGGCAAAACTCACTTAACAAATGCCTCACTTAACAACAGAAATTTTAAAACTCAGTTGTGGTTGTCAGTTCTGGACTACCTGTACACATAATGTGCAATTTATGTGATGGCATCATGACAAATGTGACATACTGGACACTTATGAATGTAAAAAGCATCTTGTTCAAAGGATGTCACTTTTCTGCAGCCTAGTATTTTCCAGGACAACAATGTAAGTATTCCTAGCCAACTGATTGGTAATGCAATTTATTTGGAAAGCAAAAGGAAGGACTAGCTCTGTTTAAGAATATTTCTATATTATGAATCTAACAAACATTAAGCAGTTTATAATAAACACTAGTGGGACATTAAAACAGTATTTAAACTTTTGTAGAAGTCAAAAGCAAGCTTACTGAAGAAATCAAAGGTCTGTTAAAGAGGTTTTTTAAATAGTTGACAACACTGAAGTATAAAAAGAAACTTGATAAACGTTGTAAAGAGGCAGTTTCAGAG
This sequence comes from Pseudonaja textilis, assembly GCF_049901715.1. NCBI lineage: Eukaryota > Metazoa > Chordata > Lepidosauria > Squamata > Elapidae > Pseudonaja > Pseudonaja textilis. The sequence continues at coordinate 196,905,229 of NC_141991.1, read as the reverse complement.
TAAGCAGGACAACAGAAGGGAATTTTAATTGGAAATAAAGGCAAAGCCACATTATGGCAGAAATATTTTTGCTTCCATTAAGAGGACAGGAGAATGAAGTGTTTGTTTTACTTGCAAGATTCTTTTGTTTGGAGAGGACAGGAAACAGTAGTGCCTTTAGGATGAGCTAATTAAACAACTGTTCAAGGTTTCCACACCTCAACTTCCCTTCCTCATTTTGGCTTAATTTTAGTAAATAATAAAGGAAACTGTTGTAGAGCGGCGGAGGAACGAGGCTGAGCCAGAGTGAACGTTAAAGGCTTTATTCCAAGAATAAAGGGTTGCCGCGTCCGCCTTCTAACTTGGCAGGTTAGCTGGCGGCAACGAGGCTGACACTGCTCGACAGCCCCCTTTTATAGCCGGCTGTCAAACGGTGTCAGCCAATGGGAGCGGCTGGTGCTCCCGCTCAAACAGCGGACCTGGTTGGGGACTCCAACCAGTCCCAAAGACATAACAGAAACCTAGAATGTCCGCTTTGCTGATCTTTTCTTCATAGCCAGGAGGCCACATCCCCACACTTTTATATAGCTTGGCACCTGGCACTAAATTTATCTGATGACAGTTGATACAACCTACTTTTAATCAATAAAAGTCCAATCATTCACACCCCCCACATCTCCAAATGGCATTTATGTCATTATCATTCTAAGGCAGCAACGAGTCAACGGAGGGAAACGGGAATCAAATCCCAATCTTGCATGGGATCGTGCTCCTTCTTGGGTTTCCAACTCTAAAGCTGCAGGTGCAGGGAAGCTTCTCTGCGCAAATTGCGTGCGTTCCGCCATTCGGAGCCAAGCTTGCGCAGGAGGCGCGACGAGGGAGAACGCAGCGCAATTCCTTCTGAACTTTCCCGCGGTCAGAAAAAGGTCGTTGTCCCCACCACTCGCTCTCTGAATCCGACAGCGCCCCCTAGTGCAACTGTGTGCTCACGGAAAGAAAGGTTTGTTTGTTCCCAGAGCCCATTTATTTTGAAGAAAGTTTCTAGGAGTTGAAAAAGGATAAGCGGGGAAGAGGTGTCCTTGGTCCTCTCTGCTTTTTTTCTTGCAAACGTTTCATTACCCTAATTAGGTAACATCATCTGTGCTGTTAAGGAATGAGCTTTTGCTGTCAGTTTATATTCTGGTGTCTTTCCTGTATGGGTAAGGGCGGTCTTAGAGATTCTTCGGTTGGGCTAATTATTGATGGCTCCTTGGCAGTTTCTTGACTGGGGTATTGCTTACTTGATTGTTGGTCTGAAGTTAACCTTGGAGTAGGATAAGGAGATAACGCAGGACGGTGGAAAGCCCATTGAAACGCACGCTCACAAAATCATCTGATACGTTTATCGTTGTCCTTAGGATAAAGTCAGATATATCGGGACTGGTTAATGTGGTGTTGAATTACAACCACCAATCTGGGTCATTTGGCGGGCTCAGGGATTGGATTTCCAGGGCCCGGGTTCGGAGGAGAAAGAGGACGAGGAAAAACGTGAAAATATACGCGAAGGAGACCCGGTTCAGACACTCTCAGCAGCGGAGAACGGAGCCGGCATCTCCACCCTTTTCCCTCAGCAGCTGGCTCCACCCTCGGTTGCCACGGGGATGGCCGGAGTACACATTTCCCACCGCTGGTGTTAAAGGAGAACTTCCCAGCGGCGCCTTCATCTTTGGCGCCTCTTCTTTACTCCTTTCTTCCAAAGGGGGAGAGAGAGAGAGAGAGGTCGGCCAAATCTATAATTTTCTTGAGGGCCCAGCGAAAACTGCAATCCAGCCGCGCAAGCAAAACTTTGCCCGCTGCCGCGCAAGGGAGGCTCGCAGTTTCCTTCCTTTCGGAACTGGGTTAGGAGGATGCTACGTAGCAATGGAGGAGGTGGGTTTTACTACCCGTAGTCCAGGCTCGTGGTTGGAGAGAGAGGTTTGTAGAGGTTGTCGGTCCGAAATCCGAACTAGGCTGCCAAATGTTATCTGTCAGAAATGGTATGGGCGGGGGTTAGACTAGATGACCTGTAAGATCCCTTCCATCTTGTTATTCCGAATGAATGAAATTCTTTCCCCTTCCCAAGTCCTGCATAAAGAATTCTAGAGAGACATTTATTTTATGTATACCCTTCAAAAAAAACTCACATCCAACACCTAATCCTATTTTCCTCACAACAACAACCCTGTCTGGTGGGTTAGGCTGAGAGGGAGAGACTGGCCCCAAACCACCCAAACTGGCTAAGGCAAGACTTGAACTCATGGTCTCCTGCTTTCTAGCTAGGTATTTTAACCACTTGACTGGCTCTATATCAAACTGATACCTCAAGTCTTGGCCCTTTTTCTGGTAAATTAGAAGGAGCTGGCATGGCATAAGAATACTGTGTTATCACACTCTGTGATTCTGAGAAATAAGATTTGGGTGCTTCGTAAGATGTTTTCTCCCTGATGTAAAATGGAGACTTAAAATTGGCAAAGTTAGAGTTAGTATGTTTTATGTTCTGTCCCGAATCAATAGTTTTAAAATCTACTTATTTCTCAAGTCAGGATCCTGGTCTCAGGAATATTCATATTTGCATCCTGAATTCTTCAACCTCCAAAACTATCATTCCATATGGGAGCTGACAAGAGAACAGGGCAGAAAGTGTGCCTTTTTTGCTGCTTATCCCTATTCTGCTTCTACAGCTGCTGTGGAAAAGCAGAAAGGAAGACAAGGGTACATGTATAGAAGTTCATTATTTGCATCATGATATCGCCATATGCTTGTCATTTTTGTGTTATCAGGTCTTGTTCAGATACCACTGGTTCTGTCTTGTTAAATGATGACAAATTGATTTCATGTGTGACAACAGGGTGTTCTGTTGATTCAGTCAGATGCGTCACACACACAAAATCTTGAAGTTTTAATCACACAGGTGTGACTGCCGTCTTTATTTTATTTGTTCTCTTATAGATGCTTCTAGCTAGAATTTTGCTCTTTTAATCCTTAATCAGCTTGGCTATTGCTTACTCATTTATTACTCCTGCTTCTCTAAAAAACTGAACAATTTAAAATTTTATATTTTGTTGTGCTTTGTTTCAGCAACTTTGTGTGACTGGAAATCTGTGTCCTGCACTTGTTGGCTAAATTATTTTGAATGATTTTTGAAGACTTTACTACAGTTTGCTGCTAAGTTGCTCCATCCCATTTTTTCAAAATGCATAACTGGCCACATCTGTTTGCATTATTTTGTAAGAGCTTTGAAAATATTTATTCCATATGTGTCCATTGGTTCAGGAAGATGAAGTTCATTGTTTTATGTAAACAACATGAAGATTTATAGTATTTTGCAGAGATTATAATTCTGCTATTTTAACTTCTGAGAGGTACAGCCTTATTAGTTTGAACTGAATATAATTGTGTGAAATATCAGTATCAGTACCTGCTGTGAATGTGCAAGTAAAACCTCAGTCTCATATTAATGGACTTCTCAGCCATAGGAGTCTGCAGCATCTGGAGGTTTCTTCAACAAACAAAATGTGTATCCTGACATTACAACACAAACGGTGACCCTTAGGTATTTGTGTGCAATGTCACAACATAAGTATAAAATCAGTGAAGTTTACATCACAGTGTGACATGTTTTGTCATTTATCTCCCGCTTGGATTCTGAGTGATGCAAATGGCAGGCATTCTGTCAGTTTCTGCCAACATTGAGGTGACTTGTAGTTTGTCATGTACAGCACTAAGTGAAATCCTCAACTTCTTCACTCCTGGGGAAACGAATTGCTTATCTTTGCATGAGATGGCAGGAAATATTTCTACGGGAGAAGAACACGTATGCTATTTTGTGAATGAAGGGAAGCAGAAAGTTGAAATTTTTCTTAAGCTACTGAATTTAGCTTGGAATTTCCAGAAAGCCAAAAAGTAAGTCCAAGTAAAAGCTGAATTGAAAAGGAACTATGCAAGCTCAGCTGTTGTATATTTGATTCCTCTTGCGATCTCCAACCAGCAGTTCAACTTGTGATATATCACAAGATTATCTTCTCCTTTGAAGTTTTTTTTATAGCAGATTCCTTTAAGTACTATTTGTGGATTTAGCAGCACTATTTTTTTTTGTTTCTGAAATGTTGTACATATGACTACCTAAAATAATAAATTAAGTTAAATTAAGTTAAATAAGTTAGGCCAGGATATGTAAATTGAAAGGATTTATGGGAGACAAGATTTGAGACCTCCAATGTTTAGCTCTTTAGGCTCAGAGTAGTTTTCATTTTCAGATAAAACAACTTTCATATGCACTTTTTATTTTTACAGATGGAATATCTATCTCAGAAAGTACTACACCTATCTGTTGCTGATACTGTTCATGAAATCTCTGTACCATTTACTCCTATAACTTGCTATGGAGAAAAAAATGCCTTATTCGGCAGATAATAACAATTCCATACAGTCTAGAAGTTGTTCGCTAAATTTTACAACTACTAGTAAGATGGGCTTTGACGAACCTAGCAAAACAGTAAATGGAAACAAGCATTCAACCATTTGGAAGCTCTCTGAAGTGACCTCTCTAAGAAATGAAGAAATAGCAAGAGCTACAGCTGGACTTGCAGAAAGAAAATGCTTAAGGAATAAATGTATTTCAAAATTAGATAATGAACTACATAGGGAACGTAGCATCCCCGAGATTCAAAAACTCAAAGATGTAAATTGGACAGAATTGTTTCTTGATCAGTCTTCCATTGGGGATAGTCATCAATCTGTCTTAGATCACTGCATATTTAAAAAGATGGTTCAAAATAACAGGGGCAAAGATAAAAAGCCTGACACTTTTGATCCAAAGCTATTACATGCAAATATTTTTAACAGTTCTGTAGCCTTTGTAAATAATTCAGAGAATTTTGAACAAGAAACTCCTGGGACATTGGTAAATAATAATACATTACGTCCTGCAAACATAATTTCAGATTCTATCCAGGCAACCAAGTATAACAATGAAAACTATTTTTGGGCTCCACTCAGTTCAGATGAAGAATGGACAAATAGGACAAAAAATAATTTAAAGTGGCCAAGTATGGACAGCAAAAATTATAAAAACCTTGGTGATAGTGCTAACTTTGACAATCCAACCATTATGAAATATTTCAGTTCGCCAATGCTGGAAGAGGAATTTGTCTTCAAAATAATGCCTGACAGTTGTGAAAAATGGAATCTAGGAATAGAAACCTTGCAAATTCAAGAATATAAATGCAAGAATTTTACACAGACCCCAAAATATGAAGATTTTAGTGGAACACAAAATTCCATAAAAAGCAACCATGAAGAGTCTAAAAAGGGAAATATCAATTTTCTTTCTAAATTTACAGTACAAGAAGATATGTTGAGGGATCAGATGTCAGATATTCAACCACTAGAGAGAGCCTCAGACCAGAGAAATGAATCTAAATTACAGCAAATGCTGGAAATGGACAAGATTTTTAAAGGGAGGAAATATATCGGAGAACAGGATTTCAATTTTAAGAAAGCTACATATCCAAAAGATACAGAATTAACATCTCCGTTGGACTATCCATTGGAAATTAAGAGCAGTTCCGTGAGTTCATTACTGAAGCCTTCAGAAAATAATACTTACAAAGAGGGCTCGGACTCTTTGAATCCCAGTCCTAAAGGCATGAATAAAAGTAATAGTGACTGTGTTTTGCTAGTTGGGCCATCCCAGATCAGTGATGATCAGGTAATACATAAGCCTTGTATCATCTCCAAAAATGAGCAAGGTGCTATAAATGATAATATTTCTGCAACTGGTCTCCAACCAGCAGATGGTGCTAAAGAGTTCCCCACTGCAACTATTAAGTGGGATGGTCATGAGAAATTTTGCAGCAATACAATCCCATTAGATTTCAGCCATAGTGATGGCGTTTTGGCTAAATATTATTTTTATTTGAGCTATCTCAATGAGTCCAAAAGATTTCGCTGTGAAAATGCCCATCAGTTCTTTTTTTGTCAAGAACATGGTTTTTTCAAAGAAGCCTATTATGATACTGGACCCTGCTACTGTAAGAATGGTAGCATGTATGAGGAACAGACAGATGAAAATATGAACCATGATCTGGGAACTTCTGAAGGCAAGGAAAGGACTGAGATCATCAAACAGCAAAATCATTTCAAAGATCAGATGTTGAAGCCTCAGTTTGCAAATGGCAGCCCCAAACAAATGGAGAGAACAGGCAGTTTTAAAGGTAAAATTGGATTGTTTTCTAGTTAGTGAGATGTGTAACTATTTTTAAATATCACGCAGGAGTAGGAAATTTGATGTTTTAGATCAGGAGTGTCAAACTCAATTTCACTGAGGGCCGCATCAGGGTTGTGTTTTATCTCGGGTGGGGAGGGCATGGCCAGGTGTGGCCAGCTTGACATCACTTGTGTTGGGGGTGCCTGTGGTGACCTTAGTGCCCTGCTAGAGAAAACAGGTTTCTGAGTTCTGTTTTCAGCTGCAACAGCCTCCTGCAACTCTCTACCAGCAAAAATGGAGTTTGGGAAGGCCACAAGAGACCCCACCCCACCATGGTCCGTTTTTGCTGCAGAGGCATTGTGGGCTGATCCTTTGCTGTTTCCAGGGTGGCCCTGCAGGCCAGATCTAAGCACCCAGATCCGGCTCGCATCCTTGAGTTTGACTGACACTTGTTTTAGACCATCAGAATGTCTTATATTAGCCATTCTGGTTGTGCTTCTTAGCAGGTGAAATCAAAACTGTTTGGAGGACATCTAGTTGCTGTCCCATGTTACTTTGTCCCAAACATATAAGTGAAAGCTTCTATATTTAATAGAAAGGTTCTTTTATTCTTACCCTACTTTATTGATAATTTAAAATTATGACTCCATGGTATGGCAGTGGCTCAGGTTAAATGACATAATCCAGGAAGGGTATCAGCCATAAATTCCTTTGAAAACAACAGGATTTATAGGATTTTATATTTAATACCTTAATTGTAGGGTTTATGTCAGGCACTCAGGGAGAATTTAAATTTATCTTCCATGTATTAAGGAGAGGGGAAAATAACTTGCAGGTTATACATATCCTTCGGAGTGCTGTGTGATGCAATAATGATGCTGGGAACTTTTAGATTCCCTCATGTCCTATCCACCACCCTAATGAAAGAGAGCTAGCCATTACAAAGGTATAAGAGTTTTGAACTAATATGTGCTATGGTGAGAGAGTGATAAAAAAGAAATCCTTTCTCCAGCAATCATTGTATGTGATAGCAGTGGTTCTTTCATATTGAAAATATGTAGTTCTGGAAGAGAAAGGAAGTGTTAAGGTGCTACTCAGTTTAAAAACTTGTCCATGCATTTGTTACTGCTTCGTAACTTCCTTCTCCAAAGCCAGCTTAATTTTTATATTCATTTTCATTATTTACCAATAATTGTTGGTATTTTTCAGAATGGACGTAGAAATACATGAAATTATAAATAAACATACTTTCCATTTGAGACTTTTCATATATCCAAAGTATTTTCTGTGTTCTGATCTCACAATATGTTCAGTCCTTGGTAGAGCACTGATATATTTAAGGCTGGGAAGAAGCTGGTATGTATGCTCTTGGTTTTATTGCTCCAAACAAATTAGATAAACTTCCAAAGTACATTTTACATAAATCATAAAGAGATTGCTCCCAAATAAAGTAGGATTGTTTAGTTCTAGCAACAAGGATAATCCACTTGATAGTATTTTAGTAAATCAAAGGTGAAGTGATGTTATTGGCACTGACTATTGGCAGAGGTGGGATGCAACCGGTTTGGCCCAGTTCTATAGAATTGATAGCTGCGAAGAGCAGCTGACACTGAACCAGTTCCGTGTTTGTCCCACCTGCCTGCCTGGACTCTAGGCTGTCCTTTATTCCCTGCTTTCCTCTCCTCAGCTGCTTTGCGCAGCACAGCTGAGGTTGAAAAAGCAGGAAATGAGGATTTTCAACTGCTGTGTACCCCTGTGAAGCGCTTGTCAACTGTTCAGGCGGCAGAGCTGGTGATTTCTTGCAAACACAGCACACACGCATTTTATGATTGTCCGCAGTTCGGAGAACTGGAAAATCACTTCACTGGCTGGCCCCTCCCCTCCCCGCCCACTCACTCCTTACCTGGCATGTGAGCCATCCAATTTGCCTGGTTTGGTAAGTTGCTATTTTTCCTCCCCCCCCCCAACCATCAGCTGTTTTGCTCTGCTGGGAGATTTAGATTAGCTAGGAAGCAGCTAATCCTTGGTTTTCTTGCTTTTTAGCTAATCTAAAAGCAGAGCTGAACCTTCCTTAGAACTGAAGCTTCTACTTTTCAGTGCAGACTCAGGTAGCTGATTGCAGATAGATAGATCTCTAAGTGAATTTGTTATTCTGTGAGCAACTCAATCTGCCTGCCTGCTTTGGCTGCTTTTGGGTAAAAGTTGCTTTTTAATTAAAAAAATCAATATTTACATACATGGTGTGTTGTGAGTTAATTTTATGAGTTTGCTTGCAAGCAAATTTTTTGAGTTTGCTTGCAAGCAAATTTTATGTGACAGACTCAAGTAGTCGATTGCAGGTAAATAGATCTCTAAGTGAATCTGTAATTCTGTGAGCAACTCAATCTGCCTGCCTGCTTTGCCTGCTTTTAGGTAAAAGTTGCTCTTTTTTAATAAAAAAATCAATATTTACATCAATATTTGTAATATTTACATACAAGCCATGCCCACCCAGTCACATGACCACCAAGCCATGCCAGGCAGCAAGCCACACCCATCCAGACACATGACCACCAAGCCACACCCACAAATTAGGCCACACCCACAGAAGGCATTTTAAGACATTTGAACCCCACCCCTGGACTGCTGTAATAGTGCAAGCACTACTGAAGCAGGGCAAACTCCTGGAGGTAGCTGTGTGTGATGTCAGATACATATAAGTTAAGGGCAATGTTTTCAGCACAATGATGCAACTTCACTACCATCATTTTAACAAAAACATTAGTTCCAGTGATTCCTCTGGGAATAGGCTTATTCTTCTCTTATACATATATTCTGTTAATTGCTGGCAACTTCCTTCCTCTTCAGCTGAAAGCAGGTGCAGAGAAGTTGTAATTTGGTCTAGCACCTCTGTGGCCACTGAAACCAACATTTCTACAGCTGATATTCAGAGTTCCCCTTTATATCCAAGTGTAATTAAATTGGGAAATCCAATGAGATTCCATTTGTTGTTTCTGATTTTGGACTCATTATATTTTGAACGCATCATATGCCTTATGAATGCCAAGGATGTGTTTTAGATGTTTATGTCATTCCCTGGAGCTCCTTTAACTGCTTGTTGAAATTAACTATGCCTGCAACTAATATATTATGTGGATCATTTTTTTATAGACCAGGAAGTTTTTGAAAGCAGGAAATCAAGCCCAAAACAGGCTAATCCTAAGAAACATTGGGAAAGAGCCAACATTTTATGCTCATCTTACACACAGAGAGAACTGAAGCCAAGGTTTGCTTATTTAATATTTAATACATTGATGTGAACAAAGCAGTGCATTTACAAAAGGCATATCTCATCTGTGCTCTGGTTTTCCATTTTTTTAATCCAGAATTTATAATGGTTCCCTGCAGATTGCTTTATACTTTATAAATATCTCATGATATCAAGACTGTTCTTTTACAATCATACCAGTATATTCCAGTCCTACTATTTTAAAGCGAATATGGGCTTCCTCTGTTAATGTTTTTCCTGCACAACTATTTCCATTTAATTAAGAAATACTAATTTGAAATGGATTATATTGAGTCTAGTATAAGTAATATTCTACACCCATGTGTAAATTTCTCTAGTAATATCTTTAGTGTATTCATATATGAAAGCAATGACAGGATGCAGGAGTAGAAAGTACATAGAAGTATGATAAATCTTATTAGTATAAAGTTGATTTAGTTAGATTATTTTTTATTGTCTCTAGTTTCTTTTTCTCAGTGTTTTTTACGTTCTTCGGTGGTTTGCACAGTTTTGCTTACCATAAAGGGAATAACATTGAAACGCATGCTTGAGTATAATAACCTAAATAAAAACAATAGGTCTTGGCATAGGCTGCGTATCACCAAAATGCATGAATTTCATGAGAATGGTGAACTTTGCATTTTCTAAGGCTAAAATTAACCTGTTTGGTGTAGTGGCTAAATGTTAGGCTAGAAACCCGGAGTCACCTGAGGCCCCAAACCAGCTGGGTCACCTAAGTCTGGTCACATTCTGCCCTAGGAAGAAGGAAATGGCAAACCACTTGCAAAAACCTTGCCAAGAAAACTTCAGGAATTAGTCCAGGCAGTCACCAGAAGTTAAAATTGACTCAAAGGCACAAAAGCAAAACAAAGTTAATTGCTTATTCTGATTTTTAAATTTCTTCATCTTTTGATTATTTGGGGAAAATTGTAATCTGTTTTATTTATGCGCAGGTTAGCCCTATGTTGGATTCTTCAGCAAATCTAACAATCTGTTTACTTATCACAACAGCTCAGATATGGAGGAGGATTAGCTCTGCTGGGTTATTCCCCTTCAAAATGGCAAAACAACACAAGCTAAAGTAAGCTACATAAGCAGAAGAAATTTGAGTGCTGTAGTCCAGTACCAATCATTAGCCTGTGCTACCTGCATATTTTTCCTTGTTCAAATCATGAAGGAAAGGGGATGGTTTCTAAATATTGGTCCGCAGAACATCTTGTATATCTTGAAAACATCTTGTTTTTATTAATGTTGCACTATTTTTCTCTGCAGATCACGATGTGTCCGAAGACCTGCAACAGGCAAGAAGTTAATGAGGAAGAACAATTATAACTCTCAGAACCAAACGTCTTCAGGTTTGTAGAATTTGAGGTGACATCCTTGTTGTCAAAAACTCTGTTCACTTTTCCTTCTATTCCTTGATCAGGATATTCTGTTCCCAACCCATTGCTTCAGGAGAGTGGCAAGAACCCATTGACCCTAAAATTATCAGTCATGGGGTGATCTGTGTTGAATAGATCAGTGCAGATTGTTTTAATTAAAACAAGAATCGACCTCTCTGGGAACCAGTTGAATAAAATGAATCTCCATTTTGAAATGTGAGAGGTATATATCATCCTTTTTGGAATCTTTTGAAAATCTCCAGATCTTTTTGTATTTTATCCAATACCAGCCCAGAGACCAGTGCATTCATGACTTTGATGATTCTTTTTTTTATTAATAAAAGTTTTATTTAAGTTTTCACAAAACACATAAATACAAATAAAATATCTTTTTTTGAGAACAGCGTGGCCCTGGGTTATCACTTCTCCATACAGACATAAATTCAATACATATTTATTTTATACATTCTAATCCATATCTTATAACTATTTTTTTCAATAGCTTTTCCCTTTCTTTACTTCCTATAGCCTTATTTTAAATTATCTCATTCCTTTCTTAATTCAATTACATATCTTTTTCTAATTTTTAAAATCTTTCTAATCAATGTTTTTATACTTTTGTCTGTCCTGTTTACAATTTCATATTATCTTTTCAAATTTTCCCCTGTAATTACTAGACTGGAGTGTAACATCTTTGTATCTTTTTTCAAGTCTTATTTAAAAATTTAAGTTACATCTTTACAGTTATAACATTCATTTTCTAACCTCTATTTTATAACACGTACCTATTTTCAATTGAATTCTGCTTGGTACATTCCCTTAAAATACACACTAAATTCTTAAAAGAAAAAAGTATAAATGTATATATATCTGTGTATATATGTATAATAATAGTAAATGAAATAATTATTCTATTCAAGTACAGCTCTGCCATTAATATTAATAATAATCTTTTACATTTCTATTTCTTTTAGCAAACATTACCTAGTAATATCAGTTGTTTTTCACATTAATCATCTATATTTCATATTTTACTTATTACTGTCTTTAAATAAAAAACCAAACAATGGTTATTAACAGCAGTCAATAAAGTTATTATTCTTATTCAAGTTCATCTTGTCAACTGATAAATTTTTTCCATGTTTCTTTTCAGTTTTTTTTAAATGTTCTTTTTAAATCATTGAGAGCCTTATTCTCTTTACAAACAAATATTCCACTACACATCAATATAATTTTTTTCTATCACTTTAATTATCTAACATATTTTCCAAACCTTTTCTATTTCTAATATAACAATGCTATCCCATGCACCCTTGCAGAATCCTCTCCTTAAGTTAAATTTTAACCATTGTCTCTGTGTCTTTTAAATAGGTTTATACCTTTAATTCTTGTACACTTTTCCTGTACCTTTATAACTTGTTTCTGTCCTTTGTAGCTTCTTTTCCTTCCCTCTCTTCTTCTCCCTCCCCTTTTTATTCCCTTTTCTATCTGATTCTCCCTTCTGTGTCCTCCCTTCTGCTTCTTCCTGATATTATGATTTCTTTTCAAATTACTCTTTTTTTTTGGTTGTTGCTTCATTGCTTTCCCTTTTTTACCCCGCTTAAAATTGCTTGGTCATTAAAGATGGCTTCTTCATTGTCCCGCCTTTCTTGTTTTGCCAGTGTTTCTTATTGTTTTTCATAGTTCAAGATCTCCATTTCTAAAAATTGAAATACGAAGCCAAAAGATCCTCTTCCATCTTGTGCTTCTTCTTTTTGTTCTTTAAGTCTCATTTTTAACTCTTCAAGGAGTGATGCCATTTTAAAATTTTTTAAACAACCCCCAATTGATTTTGTTTTATTTCATTAGGATCCTCCATCCAAAATTCCAGGAATCATCCAATAATCCAAAACTGTTTCTTGCTTCTTTTCTTACTTTCTCTTTCCAGGGATTTTGTTATCTTATAACAAGGTTTCAGCTACAATGTATCTTTTGCAACCTTGTTAAAATTCCACTAGCAATTTTTTTTTAAGTTCCAGGTGGTCTCCTCCATTTTCCAGATTCCACCCTCTTTTTTCCTTTTTCCCTCCACTGCTTTCTTTTTTTAAAGAAAGTTTTTAAATTATCGAAGAATCTTTATCCCTTTGACACTTTATTTCAGCTAGAAATAGCCTATTAATGTCAAAGTGGATTAGTATCAATTTCTTATTCGAATCTCTTCTTCTTAATGTTTCAAGTCAGTTAAAACTGTTGATGTTATAGGAAAAGAAGTCAATTTCATTTCCTTTCCCTTTCTCTTTCGCAGCTTAAAATCTTTTTTAGAAATAGTATTAGTCTTTAAAATTCAGGTTCCAGGTATCTTAAATAGATGTTCTCCATTCAAACCGGTCAGTCAAACTTTCTCCTTTAAACGTCCTCCTGCACAATCTTGTCCGGTTGGGTTCTTCTTTGAGGTGGCCATTTCTGACCACCGCTGCAACTGCCTTTGAGAAAGGGAGTAATGGCCAGCCGAGGAGAAGAGATGCGGCTCTCCTCAACCCCGCTGACAGCTCCCCCTTCTTCACCACCTTTACAGGGTGGATTCAGTCCCGAATCCGGGCGGCTCGGGGCGCTCCAGTGGCGAGCACGGATCAAAACCGTGGACAATCACGATTCGATCTGTCACCGAAGAAGCCCAAACCGGAAGTCCGTGACTTTGACAATTCTTGAGCTCTCTCTTTGTGTGCAAACTAACCCTTTTTTTCCTCTGAGAAATTTTCATATACCTTCACTGAAACAGAAAACTTTGTATTACACCTTCAGTGACCCCTAGGACATTTCTAAAGTTCATTCCGATGCTTGAATTAAATATTGCTATGACAGATAGCACATCATTGCTTCTTCATGATTCAAATTAGATTTTTCTGTGGATGCTTAGGTCAGGACGATCAAAATTCCTATTTGATGGGATACAACAAATGTTAGTTTCTGCCATTTAAGTGCTTTGTTTTGTTTTAGTACCACTTAGTGGCTGTTCTCCTTTTGTATTTTGTATAGTGATTTTGTATGCTGTCATGTTACTGGAGTAGGATGGTCATATAAGTATTCTAAAAAACAAAGAAGCAAACAAATTATTTATCCATCCATCTAGCCTAGTAATCAGAGACTGGTTCTTGATTTATTCATAACAAAATTGGTTTCTGAAATTGGAACTATACCCAGAGGATCTGCTTAAAACTATGGTGGACTCGACCCAATGGCTCATCAACATTTTAATTAACATCATTTGCTAAAAGAGTGAGGGAATCAACTATTTGTTTTAGAGAAAAATAAAGCACAGTTTGAAACCATCATTTGCTGCTAGCTTTTCTGTTTGACAATGTTTCATTCTTGCAAAGTGTTGGCAGTCAACCAGGTGTTCACACTCGCTTCTGTTGACCTGTGGCAGAGTATCCCAGTATAACCAGTCAGTGCTTCTTTTCATTAACCAACAGCATGCAGAATTTAACATTTAGTTGGTGCCTTGGTTTCTGAATTACAGCATTTTCTCACAGTAACTAAATTCTGCTTGCCACCCCTCTACATAGAAATGGAAGAATAATTTGCTACTGTCCCCATCTTTTAGAATAAGCCATGTGACTTTGGTTGTAATTTTCTAAAAAATGCGATTTTTCTAAAATTGTTTATTCTGGAGAAAATTTTCTGGGCAACAAAATATTCTTTCTGTGTATAAATTCTCACAGAAATCTGTAAAAATGCATGATGTCATAGGTTTGTAGCCAGGGACTTCTTCCAGCAGCTGGAATCACATAGTAGTGTAGAGCATTCTGCACATGTGGATGTGTAGGAAAGCTTCCTTCCTCGTGAAAGGTAAAATGAGGCAAATACTGCATATTTGGGAAACTCAAAGTTCATATTTCTTTTCTAGGGACACAATGTAGGCTGCAGTATGAAAACGCTTCTCAGGGTTATAACAAATTAAACATGGTAAGCATATGTTGTCTTCTAAGTTATATATTGCAACAGTAGCACCAGAAGCATTTGTAGAATGTATGTGTACCCTTATGTAATTAAGGTTTAGAAGTAGAACTTTGATAAGGTTATAAATCAAATCTTTTCCAACCTTCTGGGTGAGAAGTTATTTTAAGGAACTCACTTATTGTAGTTAATATAATTCTTTAAAGCCACCATATTTTTTTTCAGACTTGTGCAGAAGTGTGAAAGAGATGGACTGTTTTAATAGAATTTTGTGCTCATGAGAAGTATGAAATACTGTAGAATTATTTTTGAAACTGCACAACCCTAATTGGACACAATACAAAAAGCATTTTTTAAAAGGACTGTGGCAAAGTTCCTTGTAGTTACAGAGCTGATTCATGAATAGCAGCAAACATTGGACCCCAAAAATGTAGGAAACCTGCTGCGGTTTATTCTTCCCATCCCTTTAAGCATTCAAGGTCAGGAATTGAAAATGAAACAGTGTCAGCAGTCCAAATCAAGTATGCAAAAGAAAATTTCTCAAACATAAAATATAGAAATCAAGGGACACATTGAATGGGATTGGCAGCAATAATTTGAGAATTAATATTCTTCACATCAGCAGACATGGAGGGTGCCCCAGCCACACGAACAGACAGTGACTTCTTGTGATGATCTGGCCCTTAACTTTCTTTACATGAAGAATTCCAATAGAGGAATCAGATCTATTTAGTGCCTGACAAATGATTTGGGTCCAAATCAGGCAGCATAGACAGGTGGGAGAGTATGCTTATATAGGCCATGATAAGGGAATTTCCAGCACTTTCTGCTGGCTTTTCTTTGTTGTGGTGTTCTGGTATCTGCTGATTTCTTCCACTTTTTTCCCAATTTCCTCATACACACACCTGCCCCACACCTGTCCTTTTTGCAAAGCAGTCTTTAAACTTAGCCAGCTTGCAGGCCGTTAGTCAGGAGTTGTGGTTTGTTCATAAGGACACTGGTGTTTTCCCTTCACCAGAGGGACTTTTGAAATTGGCTGATTTTAAAATAGTTTTCTGGGTGTATGGGATACAGTCGATGATGGTTATGAGAGTTGATGTTTGCAGATTGGCTGGCTTTTTCATAAGAACATGTGTGGCTGAGGTATTGGCTGTGTGTCTATCAGCCTCCTGTGTTGTAACAACCTGGGTAATGGGCTGTGTGATGACCTTCTGAATTCTATTACCCAGGTCATTACAACACAGGAGGCTGATAGTCACACAGTCAATACCTCAGCCACACATGTTCTTATGAAAAAGCCAGCCAATCTACAAACATCAACTCCATCAACTAATCAAGAAATGACAACACAGCCAACCTCCCCACCAGTATATATAGGGAGATGGCAGCTCCGATCACGCTTTGCTCGTACAAGCACGAAGCCGAAAGCACCAGTCTGAAGATGGCAAGTGGGACCTTATCGAAACGTTGCCAAGATGCTCTCAATCTTACACGGGAAAAGACCCGAACACGCCAAGACCTGCATACCTGTACCTGTGAAAATCTATGAAAACAAATATATTAAGAAAACAAACGAATATATATATATACATATACACAAACACATGACACATTTTTAAAAATACAAATAAAAAATTCCATATCTGTCTGAACAGCATGTTGTCTGGGCACAGTCAGTTTTAAGTAGAGATATATTAATCATAATAGTAATCATAATAGACATATCAGTATTAATCACAAAATAGTAATACAATTAGTTTGTCCATCCTATAAATTTTTTTTTTAAAAAAAATCTTATCTTTTTGGTCTTTTTAGGTTCTAACCTCTGTTCCATTAGTTAACCATTAGTAAAATAAGTCCCATGTTAAAAAGCATTCTGTTTCTTCTTTTTCTTTTAAGTGTCAGCACGTTCTAGTATTTTTTTTATAGCACTTTCATCTGTAGGAATCTCTTTTTTCCATTGTTGTGCAAACAATGGTTTTGAAGTTCTGACGGTTCTGTCCCCACAATTATATGATGGCATGTTGGACACTAAGCAGCTGACCTGTATTTATGGCTGTTTGCAGCATCCCATCAAATGTGTTTTATAACATTTTTACTGAAAATCAGCATTTACTTCTGGTTTTCAGAAAAAACATCCCATAAAAAAAACATTCACTTTATGACTATGGCATGTGTTTAATGCCCCCCACAAAAAAGGTAGCAAAAACATGTCTGGTTACATGGGGATCTCCTTTATGACTGTCGTGACTTGCCATCATCATAGGCAGGCTTCATTATAGTTGTAGATCGAGGACTATCTATATACATTCACTTCCTAATAGCCATGGGTTGCAGCCACAAGTTCATTTTCTAAGAATGCCAGTGTGGCATGGTTGGAAATACAGTGCATCTTGAGGCTGGACCTCTTCTCTTCAAATCTTTTAATTAAAATAATCTTTTAAAAGTAGCCATTCTCATGATGATTGCTCTCTATTGTATGGTTTTGTGTTCTATAACTATTTTATGAAAATACAGTATAGAAAAAAATGGAGGTCATGACTATGACTCTTTCTACAATATGCTAATCTATGTTTAACCAAGTCTTAGTTTACTAAATTAACTTGATTATTCGCAGTTGTACAACACAATCAATCATGGACTACTCAGTCACAATTTGGTCTGGTACTTACAAGAAATGGTTATATTGCCTTTGATTATACACATTTTTCTAACTTCTGATAGCGTGCTTGATTTTACCAATTAAAATTGCAAACAAAATTAACCTTTTGTGTTAAATGAATCATGTAGTGGTTGACTATCAGTGTCATGAGCAGGCACGGAACCTTACATGTGTATATATGGGAATTATGTTCCATATTCTTCCAATTCTTTGTTTGAAATCGTTTTATTAAAAATGCAGTGATAATTTAGTTTAAGCATTCAACATTTTTAAAGCATCCAGTCTGTTAAAAAGAAAAAAAAGTTACAGGTATCTTTCAGATGAGAACAAAATACAAAAATAACAATTTTAAATTAAATCATAAACTTGATCTGCTACTACCTTGCTCACATGTGTCTCATTTATTTCAGTATTGGGCTGACTTGCATGCTTGTTACTGTTGTTGTTTTGGGATTCAATTGCTTTCTTGTTTTGTTTTGCTTTAGAAAAGTGACTGCATTCTCACACCATGGCTGCTGCTTCCTGATGAATTGTGGCTTTGTATCTTTTCCCTGCTGACTCATAAAGATATTTCCCAGATTTCCCAGGTCTGTCGTCACTTTTATCAACTAGCTGGAGATAAATTCCTTTGTAAGTACATTAAAATGAATAAACATTAAGAGGTTGGAGTAATATAAAAGTCCTGTATTGTTATTTTAAAATCTCATAAGTTTAAACACATATACAGGTATGAACATTTATATCTAGCTGAGACAACTGGAGCGAAGTTGTCATGCCCTGACATTAAATTAAAATAACTTACATATATGTTTGTTTGCACATTTTTGCAGTCATTGGAAATCTTTTGTATTTTAGTTCTGTTTTTGTATTTCTTGTTTACAGTACTTGTGTATGCTGTAAACATTTTTTGCTTCACTTTTGTCAGGTTATTATCTAGTAGAAACATTTTTGTAATTTTTAAAGAGTGCAGTACTGAATTACACCAAAAGGTTTTTGTATATTTTTAATGGCAGAATGTTCTTCCTAAGTGCAAAATAGTGAATTTCAAGGCAATGCTCACTTAGGATTAATCCTGAGCTGCGTATAAAGTTGTGTGGTTCACTCCTCTGGGCCACGTACAGATGTGTAACTGGGATGAGTCATGGATATTTAATATCACAAATGTAATCATCAGAGTTTGAAGTTGACTTGAACGTTATCTTCAGAATGCACCAACAGAACATAATTTTACTTTTCCTGTGTTGCACATCTATGTCGCTAAAAAAATCCTGTTTAAACACTATGAGACTGATAGTAGCTGGAAGGTTCATAGTAAGTTGTACATTATTCCTCTATGCCATGGTAAACACACTTTAAGTATTAATTCTAATGGCAGAACTGCATGCATATGGAAACATACTCAGGAAACATTTGATGAAAGTTACTGCAGGAGCAAGGACTTAACTTCTTTTGTGCTGTCTTATGACATTTTGCTGCCTAAGGTAAAGAATGAAATGCCTGTCACGACTCCAATAAAGAACAGACTGGAGTCGAGACAGCCAGGATATGATACGACCATAGTCTTTTACTTGCCTTGTGTTACCACATGGACGTTATGATGAATATTCTTCAAATAACTGACATCGGCTTCCTGACAAGGAGTGGTGCAATAATAATGATTCATGGCTGGATGTCAAGGGGGTGCTGTTGTAATAATGATACGAGACAAATAGGGGTACATGGACTCATTGAGCAGGGGAAAGGTGCAGTTACCATGTTTCTTTAATTTAAGGATGCTGGATGTTAGGCAGCAAAGGCGGCTGGAAGGTGGTTATAGTAATTATGTTGTTATCCAAAGTATAACATGTATAAATACAGTTCTGGGTTGCAACGAAACCCAGAGCTGACTTTAAACATAATTTGATCGCTGTTACCTGTTGTTGTGGTGTGGGAGACGAATAAAAAACTTCACTGAAGCTACACGAGTGAGTTGATATCTTATTGTTCACTCGCTCAACCTTGGACGAACAGCTGACAATGCCTTCTTTCTTTTTCCTAAATGTTTGGCAGATGAATCTTATACAGATAGACATACTGATACATTACTCACAGGTAACCATAGAAGAGATTTCTGATCACTTACGGATTACCAATATTTATGTTAGCAGCATTTATGTGAGAAGCAATGTGATAGCAATAGTGACAGTAAGTATCATCATGACTACAAAATTAGGCCTGCATTTCAGATAACCAATTGGTGGTAGCAAGCAGTATAGATTTCTGTACCTTTTTGCTGCTATTTAGTGGGTATCTGAATTTTGCAATCTAAATACTGTATGGCAGCTTTAATCATATCAATATCTGCCAAGCCTGGAATGAGCTGGCTTCTCTCAATCTATTTGTTAAAGTAGGATGTTGTCAATAGACTTACTTGCTCATGATATGATTCACATATAGTTATATAATACAGCCAACCCAACCCTGCAAAAAGTAAACAGGGCTGCTTCAGAGCCTGGCTATGGCAGAGAGAGGGAGGGAGGGAGGGAGG
Organism: Pseudonaja textilis; assembly: GCF_049901715.1. Lineage (NCBI taxonomy): Eukaryota > Metazoa > Chordata > Lepidosauria > Squamata > Elapidae > Pseudonaja > Pseudonaja textilis. The sequence continues at coordinate 196,885,249 of NC_141991.1, read as the reverse complement.
GAGATAACATAGTAAAAGAAAGCCTGAGGTGGCCTTTTTTTATTTACATCCAATTAAAAAAATGTTTAGGAATGTACTAGAGTACCTGACAAACTAGGTTCCCCCCCCCCCACACTTTCATTATGTTATAAATTTTAGTACGTTGTGTTGATACTGATGTTTATATAGTACATAGACAATTATTTTATTATGTAAACAGCTTAGAGTATAGAAAAGAGAAAGGAAAAAATTCCCTCAATCTAAATTACAGTTTATTTAATAGCAATATTGTATGCATAAAATTATTTAGCTTTTTCATCCAAAATTGAGCATAAGATTGAAAACACATTATAAATCATATAAAAATAATTGTTATATATTAAGATTTCAGTCTTAATTTTACTTATAAAAGTCTTCCTTGTTGCTTAGGTGGTGCATGTGTAATACCTACTAATAAAAGGAAAAGATAAAGCAAGATAAAGCAAATTTAATGATAATTAATAATTAAACAAAAGGAACATAATAAAAATAATTGTTGGAGTCCTTCATTTATAGAGAGTTCCCAACAGCTGCGGTGGTGCAGTGGTTAGGCTACTTCTGCTGACTGCCAGCTGCCTGCAATTTGGTAGGTGTGCAACACAAGATTTGGTGCCACTGATAAACTTCTAAGAAATGGAAAATGCTTTGTATAATTGCTATAAAAGAAAACAAATTGAAGGTTATTTGCTCTGTGTCAGTAGCTCTAGGCTTGTGTTAGTTCCCACAGTGAATTCCAAAGCAAACACTTAGCACCTTGAGTAAAGAAAGGCAGCCAATTAGATGCAGCCAAGATCTGTCTTTCAATAATACATAAATATTGCATAAGGTGTGTATATATTTTAGGCTTGCTTTTGTTAAAATGCATGATCTTTGCATCATAACCCCCCCCCCCCAAATCTCTCAAAAAAGTGGCTGAAATACTTCGCTAAAAGACAAGGAGAAATACACTTTATCAAACGTTTCAGTACGCGTGGAGTCAAGGATGTAAGAAGTCTACTAATTAAACAAATCTGAATAAGTTTGGTTTACTGCATCTTTGCTGACATCCCACTGATTTTGTTAGCATTTAAATTCCATTTAGAATTTAGAATAGAATAACAGAATGGGAAAGGACCTTGGAGATCTTCTAGTCCAACCCCCTGCTTAGGCAAGAAACCCTATACCCGTGGTGGCGAACCTATGGCATGCATGCCACAGGTGGCCAGCTCTTGGGGATAAAATAAAGTTAAGCTCTAAACATATTACATTCAAGAGGAATCCATTTAGATGGTGTTGTGTATTAGTTCTCATTGACTAATGACTATGGGATGCTATGACCACACAGAATTTTCTTAACAATGGCAACTGGGACTGCTGCAACTGCCATCCAAAGTCAGCACGGTCATGAAACAGTGTGCTTTACCACCACATTGGAGTTGTTGGTCCCATTATCATTGTTAAGTGAGGATTACCTATACTTCTGTTGCAAATAAAGTGTGGTAAGCTGGCCTGGCTGCATTGTGGATGCCTTTCCTGGATTGGGCTCAAGAGCAAAGTTCAAGGCATCTGTTGGGACTTCTGAAAATCAAATACATGAAATGAACCTCTTATTCTTTTTTCTATGTCAAACTGGGACAGTTGCACCTTCCCAGGTCATGGCAAACAGCCACAGAGCTGCACAATTTGGGGGCTCCTTGAAGTTGCTCAAGGCAGGGGTGCAGGGCAGCCCAAAAGGCAGAACCTGGGGGGAGACAGAATTGGAGACAGTCCTTTACCTTACTGATGCTCGGAGCTGGAAGAGACCAATATCAGAATGTCCCAAAGATGCTTTTTCACGAGGCAACTGAATTATCTGAATGCCAGAATGGTTTGGTTTGGGTCCTTGGCTAACAACTGGTCACCTTCGCTTAAAGACAGCAATGGAGATCACCAAGATTGCGGTCACTAAGCAATGTGATCACGTGGAATCTCACTTTACAACCTCATTGTTTAGCAACAGAAATTTTAGTTCCAATTGGGGTTTTAAGTCGAAGACTATCTGTACTGGATCTTCCTGGAAAGCATTGCAAGACTATCTGAGTTGAACCTTGTTTGAATAACAAGGCCCTTGTGAGGGTTATGGTTTTTCTCAAATTGTGGTCATTGCTGTGACCTACAGTTTGTTTCTTATCCTTGCCTTTTAGCTTTTAACTTCTAATTCTGATTTGTTCTTCAGCCTTTTACACTGCTTGTCCTAGACTCCCTGGAGTATTATCTCACTTTAGATAACTGCCAATTTATAAATAGCAACTGCTGGCAAATTACACATACTTTGAGTTTTCACTTTGGTCAATGCCACTTTCATTACTCTGGTCTATATTTCAAGATTACTATGATATTTTAATAGTTCTATGTGGTGAATATTATATCATTTATTATATAGCTATAGTGCTTCATATGGTATTTATGGCTAGAGTTTGCACCTGTGTAAACAATGCATGAGATAGAACTATAAATTTGTGAGGCATGGAAAATATAAGACTGGATCTGAAGAATCATTAATGGTAGAAATCGGTCAGCTCTGTTTTTCAAACACTTTTAAGAATCAGTGCACCTTTGTTCTCAAACAGTTGTTATTGCCTCTGGAAGAACTTACATACGATTTTAAGAAAAACAGTTATTTCCCCTTTTCCTCATTACTCTATAAAAAAGAGTTTAATTGAATTAGGAGATGAACTTTTCAATTCTAGTTCATACCATTTAATTTGCTTGCTTTGATATCATCTAGTGTTTATTTGATACATAAAGTTTCTAATCCAAAGAGCTACTTTAGAGGAGGCTATGAGGTTATTCTGCCCCAGTCACTGGAATTTTTAGTATTTATTCAGTAAATGAATAATTATCATTAGACACTGCCTCAGCAGATGACTCCCATGACATTATGTAACTTGCCATTAGCACACCCAAGATGGATTTGCTTTCTCTAGGTGGCTGTACACTTGTCAGAATAATATAATAATAACCCCTAGCTTGCATGAAAAAATTGATTACAATTACACTGGCAATACCCTAGGTCAGGGGTCTCCAACCGTGGCAACTTTAAGACTTGTGGACTTCAACTCCCATAATTCCTCAGCCAGCAAAGCTGTCTAGGGAATTCTGGGAAGTGAAGTCCACAAGTCCACAAGTTGCCAAGGTTGGAGACCCCTGCCCTAGGTCATCCAATTAACACTGCAGCTTTCTTTCTTGGTATCCTGAGTCTTCTTCCATGCTATTGATACATCAGATATAGTGGTTGGAATTTAAAATGGGGCTTGAGAAAATCTAATTTGAAATCTTTACTTGTTCAGATGCAGTGAATGATGTGGTGAGTAGTTGCCACAATCCATCTCCAAAGAAAAGAAAATCACACATTTTGCCCTAAACTTTCCTAGGGAATATTAATAAATGGACATAAACTGTTTCAACCTTTCTCCTCAAGACTTCAGGGCATTGCATGCCAAAACAACTAAACACAAAGATAGTTTCTTCCACTCAGCTAAATACCTAACTCCTACAGTACTGTCTTCTGCCCAAAGATATTTACCCATGTAGTAGGCTGTGCTACTATTATCCTTGTCATCTTGTCATCCCTCTCATCTTTCTCACAACTCATCTTTCCTATTACCTTCTCCTATTGATATATTATGATTTATCAATGGTTGCTGTACCATATGATTTATGATTGTGTCTTATGATTTATGGCTTATCACTTCGTTGTTTGTATGCACACTGAGAGCTTATGCACTGTATCATTCTAAAAGAAATATTATAAAAAGTCTTTAGTTAATGAATAAACATCTACCTGCACCAATAAACTAGGTTATTTTTCTCCAGGGAAGAAGATTCAGCTTAAAGATTGCCACTGCTTGAACAATGACTGGTTGATTAGTTTAGGAAAACACCACCCTGAGTGTTTCACTCTTGATCATTGCCATGATAAAGATCACAGAATTTCTGAGGTTGGACTAAAACAATTCTTCCAATACTGTGAAGGATATCTCAAGGTAATGTCCACTTTAAATATAAAGCTTGGTTTTGGTTTTGTAATTATAGCAAGTTGGGAAATATTTATTATTTTTCATTATAATTTATGTAGATTTTAAAATATACTATTATATGTGAACATGGTACAATACAGAGGTCGTAATCAGCAGGTTCTGACCAGATCTGGAGAACCGGTAGTGGAAATTTTGATTGTTTGGAGAACCAGCAAATGCCACCTCTGACTGGCCCCGCCCCCATCTATTCTCTGCTTCCTGAGTGATTGGCTGATTGGCTGGGTCTTCTTTTGTTGCCCTGTACAAGAGAACAGAGCTAGAAAGCAGGTTAGTGGGGTGGGGAGGAAATAGAGATTTTACAGCATCCTTCCCCTACCATGCCCACCAAGCCATGCCCACAGAACCAGGAGTAACAAATTTTAAATCCCACCACTGGTACAATATAAGGGAAATAACAAAGTTTCTACATGCACTACTGGATCTTGATGCTCACAGTGGGCCATATTCTTTCTAGTTTAATACAATATCAATAATATTGATTTCACAAAATTAAAAAAATATTCTATTGAAAACCAAGCTCTACTCGCTTCAGTATGGTTTCCGTATTTACATTAATTCTGATTTTCAATGAAACATGAATAAGAGTAGATCGGATATTTTTATCCAATTGGTTTCTCATAGGAACTCTTCCATCCTAGAGCTGGGGATGAGATCTTATTTAATTCTCAAAGTGGTACTACAAAGTAGGGTACCTAAAGTAAAAAAAATTAAAGTTCCAAGGACTGTAAGGAAGAATGAAAAGTCCTGTAATATGCACAAAAGTTCACTTATACATGTTAGATTTGACCTAAATATAAAGCTGTCCACACCAGATTCTTCTGTATAGCCTTGAATACATCTTCTGTGCTGCAACCTTGTGAATGGTCCTGATTCTTTGCTCCTGATATTAATTTGGTCAACTAAAATTCCACTCTAAATTGATGCCAGATAAGGATCAGTGGAATTCAATAGGAATTGGACTTAGAGTACTTGTGGGAATGCAGTGACTCTAAGCAGATGGTGTGCTTAACTCTGCCCCAGCTCTGTTTGCTCTTCTCCTACAAGTTCCTTGGAATTATTATTCTCAGGTTTAAAATACTCAAGCAAAAAGCAAAAACTCTACTTTTTACAAATTTTCATGCACATGCTACCCATAGGAGATATGAAATTTATCCCAATGCATTGAATAACCTGATAAATTACTAGCATTGTACAATATAAATAATTTTTGTACAATATACAGTATAATTATCAATAAGACATAATATCCATCTGCAATAATAACAGCTGGCATTCAGTCCACTTGTTGTTATACTGAGCATGTCTTCCCTTTGCTTAATAAGGCAAACAAGTGGTTCCAAAATCAAATTAAAAACAAAAGGGCATCTATGACATGTTCATAAGACATCTTGATAGATAAAAAGGTAATTCTATTTGTAGTAATGCTTCCATATTAAAGGCCATTTCACAATAAGACCAGAATGGCTGATTTCAATTTTTCTGACTGTATATTCTTAACAATAATGAGTTCTCTAATTGTAAAAATTGTAATTCAGGATGTTATGATAACAAACTAGCTGTCTGCTATATAAGCAATATAATTTTAGAATATAGTATTAGAAATGAGAGCTAAATGTTGACCTAATTTTCTGTTGAGGTCATCCCAAGAGGTCAGATATATGGATAAGGCAGTATTTGTTCTTTCTCTATTATTTTCTCATGCAAAAAGAGTAAATTAATTTAACTATCTACAGGTATGCCCTTATTTTATCTTCATGCTGAAAGTATGTTGGTCAGTATGTTGTTCTTCTAACATGCCCCACTGCCTGATCCAGAACTGGAAAGATCTAGCAGGTAGTAGTACCTATCCAAAAATAGACGGTTTTTTTGAGATTGGAAAATGAAATCCAATCAATCCAAGATGTCAAGCTAGAAGCCCCAAGATTTCAACTCAAATTAATTAACCCTGTTTCTATTTCAAGAAATGTTTTCTTACATGAGTCATTTGTCATTGCCCATCTAGTATCGATATCCCAGTCAGATTTATTAATGTTCAGATGGCATTTTAAGATGAGAAAAGTCCAGGGGAGGCTATTTTCTTATTAAAAGATTATAACGGACAGTACATTTATCAAACTACAAAATTGAAGGTTAGAAATTAACAACATTATAAATAGAATTAATACAAATCAAAAAGAAAAGTGATATTTGATTTATTGTTAATTTTCTGCAAGTCAGTGTCTTCCTGGTTCATTCCAAAATTATATATCGTTACCGCTACTGAGATCAAGAGAGGGCTTTTGTTTATCCCTGCAGTAGAAATATTCTGAGAAATGATGATGGAAGCTGACAGAAGAACTGGAGAAAACAAAAACATATTAAAAACTGCAGATATAGTATCTCCCACCCTTTTTTTCCCTGTCTTTTGTCTGTCATAAACTATGTAAGGTTGAATAGTTGCTGTGAGGACAGAACACAAAGTCAAAGCAATAGTAATGAAATCTGCATAATATTTATGAATTTTCAATTCTTTGATTTGATCGTTACAAACATTTTTGTCTAGCATTTAATTTGAAAGGAAGCTTATTGTAATAAATTTTATTTTCTTTTAATCATCCTGTTGTAACATAAACAATAGGATTGGGTGGGTGTTTTAGATTCAAGGGATGATTTAGAGAATACACCGGTTTGCATGGAGCATCTTTCAGCAACTTCTTAAACCAAACACATTTTTCTCAGGATCACATTGCAGTTGTGAGATTCCAGGAAAAGAAGCAGCTGCTTTAAGGAATTGCTGACAGCTTGCAACTTCCAAGCCCCCTTTTTGCTTTACAATTGAAGTGTGGCACTGCCCTAAAATAAACAATTCTGATTGATGTATAAGGTATGCTAATAAAAGTAATTGTTTCAGTCAATTCATTGCAATTTCCTTTTTTCCCCGTTTTGTACTTAGGAACTGAGTATAAAAAACTGCAGTGGTTCTGGATATAAAGGGGACAGAATTCTCCTTCATGCAAGCACCTTTTGCTATAATTTGGCAGTTGTAGATATAAGTTGGACAGGAACTACTGATTTTGGACTTGATGCTCTAGTCAAAGGTTCTAGAAGGTATCTAAAAAAATCCTGAAAACACCTTTGCCACCTAATACTTTTACCACCATTTTGTACAATCAGTTGCAAATGGGCAAGGCCCATTAGATTAATTATATCTAAGATTACATAGGAGTTTCTTGCAGTTCGGAATGCCCTGCCCTGCTTTTTATCAGAATACTTCTGTTTCACTCCTCACATTGTTCTGTTCTGTCCATAAGACGTTAGTAATTTATGGCAATTTATTGTTAATTTCTATTTTCCTCTGTTTTTCTCTTCCCCGCTAGTATTTCTATTAATTGGGATGTTTTCCCTGATGATTCCATTCATTCATGCCATGATCACCTCATGGCTTGATTACTGCAACACTCTCTGTGTTAGGTCTTCTCTTGAAGACACCAGGAATCTTAAAGTGGTCTAGAATGCAACAGAGCAGGTTGCATCTCTGCTCTGTGAGCTGTACAAGCCAGTTTGCTTCCAGGTGCTGGTTATTACCTATAAAAGTTGACATGACATAGGGTTTGTTTACTTGAGGGGCCACCTGTCTTCCACATTATCTGCCTGACCAATTCAATGTGGCAGGATTGGCACACTCCAGGGTCCTTCAGTTAAACCATACCATGCACTGGAACCAGAGGTGGTATTCAGCAGGTTCTGACCAGTTCTGGAGAACCGGTAGCTATTCTCTGCCTCCTGAGTCCCAGCTGATTGGCTGGATCTTCTTTTGTTGCCCTGCACAGGAGAATGGAGCTGGAAAGCCAGTTAGTGGGTTGAGGAGGGAATGGGATTTTGCAGTAACCTTTCCCCAGGAAAGGGGAGGGAATGGAGATATTACAATATCCTTCCTCTGCCACACCCACAGAACTGGCAGTAAAATTTTTTGAATCCAACCACTGATTGGAACCCTGTAAATGTGGTTTCTCAGTGCCTGCTGTTTAAATTGAGGTCACTCCCAAGTTCTGGACAGCCCCACTTAGCTGGTGTTTGGAAGGGCCTTAAAAACCTGGCTCTGCCCAGTTCTTTTGCAAAGATGAGTGAAGTCCTCTTTGGCAATTTATTTATTCTTGTTACTGTCGAGGCCATCTTTACTCTTTAACTTGGTCTGCCATTTTAAAATTGTTTTTAATATATTTATTTGTAACCATGAATACAATAAATAAACAACAATAAAAATATCTGTTGGTGCAAGCTTCCTTTCCCCCCCTTCAATATCCAATGTTGGACATTTCTCTATTGGCATTCATCATCTAAAATAATCTAAAATCAGGAAAGTTATTATTTAAATTGGAAGATGTTTAATCTGTAATGTTAATAGGTTTGGCGTAAATTACAAGCATCCATATTGGTTTTCCTAAATGTAGATAATCCAGTAAAAGATAATAGCTTATTTTTCATTAAAATACAATATCAAATAATGAAATTTAAGATATGCTACTTTTAATATCTACTTCAGAGGAAGCTTATTGATTAAAGTGGGGCTGACTTTTAACTATATATATCTGCTTGGTTAACAATATTTTATTACATGAAAAATTCAAGTAATTGCTACTTTTCCTTTAGTTTACAGTGTTTTTCTGCTAATGGATGCCAGATAACGAATGAATCAGTAATGGCCTTGATTGGAAAGCATGGAAAAAGGTAAGGTATATGCTAATGAAAATTGTAAATCAAAATACAGTACATGGTGGTTGTATCATCATAGCTTTAATTTAGAAGGTTATACAAGACATTTCCTAATTTCTAAAAAATTGGACTTTCTTTTTTGCTGCCAAAACCACAATAACTATAAAAATAACCTTTTCTAATGTATGGCCGTCAACTATGCTTGGCAATTGTACTGTAGGACAAAAGTCAAATCCATGAATTCAAACCCAGAACACACAGACCTTTCTAATTGAGTTCAGACCTTTGCAGGATGCTAAAAGAAACCATCCTTGACTAATGACTGGTTAGCTTTCAATTGAATACATCCAAGCAAAGAACAGCCCACTACCTCACTGGGTAATTAGTTCACTTAACAAACTTTTCTGATCATTCGGAAGGGATCTCCATTTCAATTCAGTGGAATTTTCCATCCTTTAACTTAAACCCTATCATGGCTAGTATCAAGAATAACTGATACTGTGCTTTTGTGTCTTTTCCCAGATTTTAATTATTAAATTGTCAACAATTGTGTTGTGGGCCTTGTTTGATAAAATATATCCCCCAGCATAAGTTGGAGCAATTAAAAATCCCTCATCACAATTATTCTACGTATCTTTGAAAATTCTACAGTTTATTTCTATATAAGACACATCTTCTCTTTGTGCTTGTGTTGTGATAATGGTCATCAGCAACAGTATTACTTTTGTTCATTCCTCCATATATTTTAATCCAGCATAGTGTAGTTTCACTAAATCATTCCTTGGGTTTCTGATGTGATGTGGATTTTTTAAACCTACAACTGTCTTTTGATATTTCTATCACTTCCTTTTGAATGAATTGTGTTCTTCAGTTCTATTCTAGTTGTAGAAATCATACCAAACAGGTTTCCATTATTCTAAATAATATGCTTTCGTTTACTACATTCATCTTATTTTATTTTCCATATTCTGAACATTAATGCATAGACCCAGGTCACAAATTTTATAAAATAACTTTCTGATTTTTTATTAGGTAGTTTCAAAGACCCTGCTACTGCGACAGAAAAAAAAATAGCTTACTATGCTTAAGCTACTTTTACTAACCATTGTGGATTGCAGTACATAATGTTTCAATAGTCCATTATCTGGATAATTCAGACTGTGATTCCACAAACCTTTCTCTCTTGGACACGATGTCATTCATCTGTCTTTTTTGAAGGGTTTTCTGTGGATACCCTTTGAGTAAATGAGAATATAAATGAATAAATTAAAAGACTAGGTTATTGAGTTCCCTTCCTTATCTGTTAAATTATGATATGATTATAGCTGTACATATATCCCCGTATGTACAGCTTGGGAGAAGCAACAATTGTTTGTAAACTTGCTAAATCTTGGAAGTTCTTTCAGATTCCTGATTCTTACTTCTGGTACTTAACATATAGTACTTCACAAGCTCCCTTATCCTGTTAACATATAGTATGCTTGTTTTAGTTCTTTATAACAACAGCTTAGTTGTAACTTTTTTCTATGATAGAAGAATATTTTTCATGGTAGAAGAGTACTTGTAGCTCAGGGTTAAACTGTGAGGTCCCTGATACTATCTAAGCTCAATTGTTTTCTTGCAAGTATTTCCTTATCCAACTAGGTAATGCCATCAGGTTTTTTTTGTCCATATTTTCTTGAGAAGTGCTACTGCATCCTTTCTGTCTTTCAAAGATCTATATCCTATCTTTTGTTCTACAGTATCTTTTCTCTTGAAGGCTCAGACATAGAATCTTCTCAGAAAGCTTAATCTGAGCTCCAACAGTACAGAATGTCCTCTGTCTTTTGTTCCTGATTCTCTTCTGCCTTTTTTATTGTCTTATTTGTAGATAGTTGCCTCCATTGTCAGCAACTTTGGTAAGCCCTTCTTTCATTTAATCATAAACATCTTCACTGCTGTCATCAGCTGATGTACAACCAATTGTTGTTCCAGTCATCTCACTTTTTAGATGGATTACCATTAATATTTGCATACTGCAAATAGGTGTCAGCTTGTTTCCAGGAAAAAACATAAACAAGCCACAAGTACTACAAGTGATGACTGCAAATGTTGGAAATCTTATTTTAAGTTAATCATATTACCATCATTCAAGCACTTCATAGCAATTTGAACTTGTATGTGAATTGGTTGTTTGGCTTGCCTTAATGACAAAAAGAGCTTCTGTGTAATATATTGTTTAATATAAGTCATTATTTTTCTTAGAGGAAAATTCAAACACATATTAGCAATAAAATTCTAACCAAACAATTTAAAATGAGAGTAGGGCTTTAAAATACAATAGTCGTAGGATAAAATACAATAATTTAATACATAAATATGTAAAATCGAATAAAATGACATAAAATTATATTTCTGTATCACCCCTGTAATATACCCCAGTCAAGCCCACATATGCTGATTTCAGTCAGACCATTTTAGTCAGAATTGTGCTGTATTGAATGTTGTTTTCAGATTCTGGCCACACATGAGGTATGTTGTTTAAATATTGGCAACACGGAAGCCTCAAAAGATGGCCTTATTTATTATTTTGTATTTTTATCACAGAATGCCTTAAGAATTTAGATATTGTAATAAGAACAACCGATATGCAGGGTTCACTAAAAAAAAAGAAGCCATCATACCTTTTCCTTGATCATGGTTTGTTTTTTTGGAACAAATCACAAGTTGATGTGATAACGTCCTGATATATAGACTCTGGCCTACTATTTTTGAAAACCAAATCATACCTCATTCTTGATTTAGACTTTATGAAGCTGAAGGCAAACTTGACTATGCTGTTTCATGATTTATTTTCATATGTATTCACCTGCATCTTTGTCTGAGATAGATAATAGATAGTTAACTTCTTTCTCTCTGCACAAGTTATCTTTATCTACATAAACAAGACATTTAATTACAGTTAGTCTTTATGGTTAATTTGAATTGTATAATGTATGTTATCTACTTGAATAAAAATATTTATATAAAACCAAATACAGTGCAAACATTACCCATTGTTTATATTTCCACTTGGTTACCTAACAGATGGTAACCAGAGACCCCAATGTGACTTTTCTTTTCCTTTCCTACAAACTGTACACAATCTTTTTTCTTTTCCAATTATGAAGAATTGATAGTACAGTTGCCACTGCCCTTTTGAATTTTTTTACTCTTCACTAGTAGACAACTCTCCATACTGTTCAGAGCCTGCTTTGTGAGGAGAATAAATGTCTGTTGAAAGATCTAAAAACTAGTGGAGTGGAGAAGCAGGAATAACTAGTATCTGGGCTGAAAACATAGAGAAGGAGAATTTTTAATAATGATTGGAAAGTGTCTGTATCTTTTTTCCTAGGTGCTTGTTAGACCTTACTGTGCCACCTTGTAAGTTAGATCATTATATGATCTGGCAGGAAAATGAACTGAGGTTGAGACAATTACTAGTTTGAGGCTATTTACCGAGTCTGAATTGAATAACAGTCCCCAAATTTCTAAGACTAATTTGTCACATGTGGTTTATTTTGGCACAAGAATATCCTGGCAAGCCACTTTTTTCTTCCTTGATCAAATGTTGTTGGCTTTATCTTGTGCCAAGCCCAAGATGTCAACAATTATATGCTAATGCTTCAAGGCCCTAAAAATTATCTATTTTCTGTGTTAAATGTGTCACCTAACCAAACCCTGCAGATTTGTTCTGTTTTTTTTCTGTCTCATTTTCTCTGTATGGCCAACTCAACTTTTATCACTCACAGGATAAATTCCACAGAGAGGTCTATTTTGAAGGGGAATGCATTTTTATTAATTATTTATAGTTAACAGGACTTCTGCAATTTACTAGGGTTCTTACATATGTTCTTATTTTCTTTTCAGACAGGTAATTGCAAATTGCCAAATAAATAATCCCGTATGTGCTATATCAAATCAACATGTGTTTTCTGAAATCAGCAACAATACAAAAATATAGTTAATTCTACCTGCTTAGTGTATCAATTAATTTATCATTAACATGTTCAGACATGTTCAAGATATTATAATATCAGTAATTTCGTATTTTGTTTTCACATGCTTCTCATGTTAAAATTGGGGAGTAATGCTATCTTTAAGCACTTACCTTTAAAAAAAATCAGTTACTGTTGAATGGCTAATATTAAAGGATATTACTAACTTCCTTATGTTCTTTTCTAGCCTTAAGAAATTGGAAATGTTTGGCTGTCAAGCCATTACGGACAAATGCTTGAAATCAATATCTACTAAATGTTTAGGTCTAGAGGTTCTGAATATTGGCAGAGTTCATAGAATCTCGCAGGACTGTTTAGTGCAAACGGTAAATTCATTGCAAAAGCTTACAAGCCTCAATGTCACAGGCCTTGAAATGGTAAGAGCTGTTTACTTATTTCACCCATTTCCCTCCGTTAATTATTTCTTTTTTGCTTGGGTTCAATTTGTCATATTACATATATCAAAGGTTGACAACTTAAAAATGTAAACCATTGAAGGATTTATAGGCTTCTCAGTATAGAACAACACTGAGATCTTATGTTGCTTTTTAAAAAAACAAATCAGTCTTCTGGATATAAGTTTGGAAACTGAATGATAAACTGAATATTTCACAATATTCACAAATTATGGAAACAGGTGCAAATTGTATATAAAGGTGTTATAATTCAGACACTGAAATTAAAATGTGAGCCCTGAGCCCTACAGTCCTAGGCAATTATTTTCCACTTTAAAATTTCCTTCTTTAGGGAAAGCTTCAGTAATCCCTAAAAGTAATAGATCTTTTACGCTTAATAAACTTATTGACTAAAGTATACTAATAAAAGATGCTTTTAAAGTTCTAAATTAGTTTTCTCCCAGCCTGGTATTCCCTCTTCTGATGCTAGGACAGACTGGATCCAGAGGAGGCCAAACTGTCACTACATTTATTCATTTGTTAAATTTATATGCCGCTCATCTTACTGTCAAGTGACTTTGAATGGCTTACGTCATAAAAGCAAAATATAAAACATTGAAACATTAAAAATTAAAATTAACAGAAATTTGATGAGTTAGAAACTGGAAGGCAATGGGGTAGGGGTGGGATCTTCTTTATCAGGGGTTGCCAACCTTTTGGACCTCAGGGACCACCAAACTCATAATTTTAAATCCCGCAGACCAGAGACCCTGGGAAAATCCCCCCAAAAGCCTGTATGAAAATTCCCCACCCCTTTGTCCTACCGATCATTCTTTATTTGAGATTGCAGGATACTGTCTCCAGCTCTGTTCTTGGTGGGGGAGGGAAAGACTTTGGCTTCATGCAAAGAAAGCAGCAGAAGTCTTTATCTCCCCCAAATTCCGCCAGAAATGAGTCTTTGTGAGACTTGTCACGCTAGCGCAGCCTCTTAGAACAGGATGCCTTGCAGGGTCCCAAAGACTCATTTCTGGCGGAGTTTGGGAGAGAAAGAAAGACTTTTGCTGCTTTCCTTGTGTGCAGCCAAAAGCAGAAGAAGAAAGAAGTGGAAAGAAGCAGCCCAGTGGCCAGGCCAGGCGTGTGGGGTGAGTGGGGCAAGTTCCACTTCCATCCTTTCCTCGCTCCCCTCACTACCTCGTGTTGTTCGTAATGCAAGCGACACAAGCCTTGTGTTCCCATGGGCCATGTGGGTGGTACAGCCTTGTGTTCCCGCGCAGCCTTTATTAATTGCTTTGGGGGTTGCTTTGGGGGTGATATTTCTCTGCGGACCACCAAAATTTTCTCGTGGACCATCAGTGGTCCCTGGCCTATTCTTTATAGTTCACTAATGAGTTCCAATGTGGAATGCTCTCATCGGGAGCCAGGCCAATCAGCAGAGCCTGTTTGAGGCTCTTTCAAAATGACAAGAACATGGGAGCAGATCTCACTTTGAGGAGCACTATGTTCTAGGGAGCTACAGCAGAAAAAGTCCTTATCTTGGATCTCGCCAACCAGAATTCTTTAACAAAAGGGTCCACAGCATGCCTCTTCTGCTGGAATGAGCGGCGTGGGCCAATCCCATTGAGGTGAGATGGTTCTGCAGGTAGGCTGGACCCATTGCCATAAAGGGGTTTAAAGGTTATAAGCAACACCTTGAGTTGGATGTGGAAGCAAACCAGCAACCAGTACAGTTTGTGCAACAGCAGTGTTAAATGTACCACTCTAGGGGCTCCTGGAACTACCTGCAGGGCTGCTTTCTATGTCAGCTGTAGCTTCCAAATACTCTTCCAGGATAGTAGCCCCATACAGAGTGCACTGTAGTCATCCAGGATATGAGTGATTGAGCAGCAATTTTGGAGCAAGGTATTCTTTTTGGTATTGAGAACCGAAGTCATGCCAGGGTTTATTTGGATTTGCAGATGAAAATCAATGCAACAGGTGCCACATAGGTTAACTGCAGAATGTTTATAATGATTTATGGTATCTTTGCAAAGGCCCTCCCTGCCAAGGCTGTCACTTGCATTTCAAGGCACAGCCAAGAGTCAGGAAGACCCTCCGGTTACTCACACATTCTGTCTGAGGTAGTGTAACTCTATCCAGAACAATATTGTCCAATATTACTGGCAATGGGACTTCTTGTATTACTAGGCAATGCGTTGAGATATACATCTATATTATCATCCCTGTATTGATAGGGATAATCTTACTCAGATGTTAAATAGAAGGGGGATGCAATTAAGCCCTAAGGAAAATCTTACAAAGCTAGGGTCTCAGGCTTGTGCCTACTAACTCTGAATGGAACTGACTCCAAGAAAAGAAGACAATCACCCTATTCTCTACTCTTAATTCTTGAATCAGCCACTCCTTAGATGTTCTTATTTCCTCGGCTTTCCTAAAAGGGTTAGGAAAGTAATACTGTAGACTTGTATATAAACCTATCAAAAGAGTTATGGGAAAACGTATGCCAATACACATTGAACATTAATCTATAAAAAAATATACTGGAGCTGGTTTCCTTATTATACTGAGAATAAGGAATTTGACTTGCAGTGAATAGCTCAGTTCTATTATTTAAAGTCAATCCTTCACATTGGCTTATTTCCTGTGTTTGTCTTGTCTTGGCTGCAGATGAGGGATTCTCTAGTACATTATATTGTGAAGTGTCCTAAATTGGATTGTTTGGTTCTTAATTCGTGTGCTCATATAACTGACATCAGTGTAATTGAAATTAGCAGGGATTTGCCAGGGATCAGGTAAGATAATACGTTGAAAACGCACTTGTCCTTGAATTTATATATTTTGTTATTAGTTAAATAATTTCAGTGATATTACATTAGTTACGTTGACATTTTGTTTTGCCTGTTTGCTGTTAGTGACCTCAAATGCACTGAATAAAAAGTCCTTGAAGCTGTACTGGTTAGTGCTATTTCTCTGGCAAGTACTTAACATTTTGTTGTGCTATCAAATGTGTATGGTTTTAAAAAATAAAATTTTAAAGTGTATTAGATTCTTAACATTCTGCTATTTTAATAATAAACTTAAAATAAAGAACTGGAACCAAATTATAACTGAAGCTGAAAGTTATAGAATTGTGGTTACTATTGATCACAGTTTAAACTCAGAGAGGGAATCAAGTAACATGTATTCAATAAATGAAGTATGGGTTTAGCAGGATAGTCTGTTCTGAAACTCATTTCTAATCTGTTTAATCAAAGAAGATATAAGAAATCCTATAGTTGCACATCTCTGTAATTATTTATCTTCCCTTTAGTGTAATAGTTACGTTTCTTTGCTTTGGATAAAAAAGTTGTTTTTTTCTTTATTTTGCTAAAATTATGGACAGTATCGATGTTTCTTTTGCTATCACTGCAACTCATATCTATTTCCTTCTGCATTTATTCCCAAGATGACACACTTTGATTTTTAAAATGTTGCCTTACTCATGGTTTGCAATCACATGGCTGGGAAGGGGAAATTATACACGTGAGGGAATCTGAGTACAAAGACAAAATGACTTAATTAGCAGACCAGCGAAAAGCTGTGAACATAGTATACTTGGACTTCAGTAAGGTATTTCATATAGTAGATTACAACTTATTTCCTGATAAGATAGAAAAATATGGGATAGACAGCGTTATCACCAGTCGGATTCATAACTGGCTGACAAGCTGCCCTCAACATATAGTTCTCAATGGAATTAAACCTAGATGGAGGGAAGTATGCAATAGGGTGCCCCAAGGTTCTATCTTAGGCCCAGTATCGTCAACATTTTCATAAACAATTTAGATGAAGGAATAGAAGGGTAACTTCTCAAATTTGCAGATGACACCAAGCCAGGGGGAATAGCCAAAACTTTAGAAAATAGGCTCAAGATCCAGAAAAAATCTTAACAGGCTTGAACAATTGGCCCTGTCAAACAAAATGCAAATCAGCAGCGAAAAAAGTAAGGTTTTACACTTAGGCAAGGAAAACCAAATGCACAGGTATGGAAGATGGTACCTGGCTTAAGAGCACTAACTGTGAGAGAGATCTAGGAGGATCTAATGGTCAAACACTTAAGTATGAGCCAGCAGTGTGCTGCAAATGCCAAAAAAGGGCAATATAGACCTAGGCTACATAAACAGAGGAATAGTATCAAGATCACATGAAGTTGGTATACAGTTGGTATACTGTGTCCAGTTCTGGTCTCTGCCATATGAAAAAGATGTTGAGACTCTAGGAAGAGTGCACAGAACAGTGACAAAGATGATTAGCGGTCTGAAAGCTAAAATATGAGAAAAGGTTGCAGGACTTGAGTATTTCTAATCTAACAAATAAACTGAAGGACTAAGGGTGACATGATCCAATATTTGAAAGATTGACACAAAGAAGAGAGGGACAACATTCTCCAAAGCATTTGAAGGTAAGACAAGAAGCAATGGTGATCATTTGATCCTGGGATGCTGCCACCATCATAAATACATGCCAGGTGCCCAAATTTTCATCATGTGACTGTGTGGGGATGCTGCGACGATTAAGTGCTGTCACTTCTTTCAGTGCTGTTGTAACTTTGAACAATTACTAAACTAATGATTGTTAGTCAATTAGTACATTACAGCATCCTAGGCTGTTGTGAAGAAATCAATGCATATGAAGGCCAATACCAGCTAAAGAATTGTGACAACTGTGATTTCACATTGTTGTGTGTGTAGCAATAATAAAAAATGTCAATGGAAACATCCTTAGTCTTCTGTACAAAAACTGCACATGAAACTAGGCTTCTATATTTTTTCAATTTAAATGACATACAACTAATAAAAATACAAATGAATACAATAGCACTAAAGGATCAAATAATTATAAAATTGATAACCGAGGAAAGGAAAAATGAAAAAACAAAGTTGAAAATTATGAGCAGAACGATCCTGAAAACTTTACCCATGTTGTTCAAAAATACCTCCTCTGCCACTTTGTTGAAAGAACAATTCAAATGCTCATCTTCTAAATAGCCAATTAGTTAACTGACTTACCATGTAGCAGTAATACCCTAGCTCTTTCAACTCTCCCCCCTCACCCCCAAAGTACACAGGGAGCCAGTTTCTGTGTCAGGTTACCACTTTTTGCATCCTTTCAGGTACCTTGATGTTAATGGATGTAAAGACGTGAGTGATATTGGAGTTCAAGCTTTGGCAAGGAATTGCCGTAAGCTTTCTTATCTTGATTTGAGCTCCACAGCAACAAGCAAAAGAGGGTAAGATATTTGGTAAAACTTTTGCACATTTAAAAATGAAAATAGGTGACAAAAATTAAGGCTGATTTTAAGAGTATTTAATATTAACTATATTGTCAGTGCAAGCAGTGACATAATACTACCATTGGTTAAAATCATTTTAAGTCACTATAAAATTAGTCACAAATTAGTTAATTTTCATAGCAGTATAGTCTTCAACTTACGACCACAACTGAGCCCAAAATTTCTGTTGCTATGCAAGACAGTTGTTGAGTTTTGCACATTTGATTCTTTCTTGCCCCAGCCATTAAGTGAATTACATCAGTTATTAAGTTAGTATCATAATTGTTAAGTGAATCAGACCCATGGCATGAAAGGCTTTAAAAGTGATTACCAACACCTTGAATTGCACCCGGGAAGCAAACTGGCAGCCAGTGCCGCTTGCAGAACAGTAGTGTTACATGACCCATTCTTGGGCCTCAAGACCTGCCCTCAGTGCTGCACTCTACACTAGCTGTAGCTTCCAAAGGTAGCCTCATGTAGAGCGGATTGCAATAATTCAAACACAAAATGACTAAGGCTTGAAGACTGAGCACATGGGTGTCCTGATTAATGTTCATTTCTTGATCTAGTAATACAAAAAATCCATAGAAATTTGATAGGAAACTTAGAAAACATCATGAATATAGTACAGAAAACTTACTTGAGTCATGTAGACTTGAATTGATCAATAGTACCAGTTAATCTACAAAAAGTGCTGTTACTAAATTAGTTCAAGTAAACATTGGTTTTTAAAAGGCTTGTGGATAGGTATTTACACCCATACTGTGGTTGGACAGTGGGCATCAGTTGCTGCAACATTCCAGCTTGCCCATAAGTATAATGAATTTTAACATCTGTGGAGGTCTCAAAATCTATTAATTAAGATATAGGGTGGAGAGTAGACCAAATAACTTTTTCCAGTACATTTTCAATTTCCCTGAGTTGTAAAACATTAAGCTCTGTATTCTAGGTAGCTATGGTAGCGTCACCATAATTGTGATTCCCAGATTGCTTAAATACATTACTGTATTGCTAATCTGAGTTTTATCTGATTGATTTATCTTTTGTTCAGCCCCAATTTAACTTTCTTTTATGACTATTTTTTTCCTATGAACTATTCAAATGCCACTGCACTAGAAGTTCTTATTGCAATGATATAGATGGTAGTACAACATTGTACCCATTACTGTAGGATTTTGATGATGTTTTCATTACTCTTCAATGGAACACACTTCAAAAAATACATTCCTTATTTGCTGTTATGAAATACATTCCTTATTTGCTGTTATGAAGCTTATATGTAAGTTATTCCCTGATCATTTAGACCCCTGAGAACTTCAAATTAGCTTTGCTTACTTTCTCATTTTATCAGTAGCCAGTTTTGACTGGCATCAATCTGTGAATTTAGTAAAAGGTGTGCAAGAAAATGCATACATAACATATCGTAGTATACTGTATATTTCTGATATGGACATTTTTGTATCCATTTACCTAACATGCAGACTTTTTTGCAAGCATTTTCTTATGCTTAATTTTTTTTGCAAATTTTTTTATCTAATATAGATTTTTTCTTAAACTACAAAGAGTGCCAAAACTGGTTGATTTTTCAGATTTGGGAGACACAGATTTTAAATTTATATAACATTATCTTTTAACTATTCCCAATGCTAAGAATACTATATCAGTCAGTGGGAAGTATCACTCAGTGTTACTATTGCATGAATTTAAATATATGAGCAGAGACAAGGCACATTCATTTTCCTGTCCACAATATAGTTAGATAAAAATAATTGTATGCTAAGTTTAGTCCCCACTCAATCTCTTTGACCCAAATAGATTTCAATGAATCTTGAGTAAATGGAAGCTGACACAAGTTACATGGTAAAAACCACAATATCTTTCTGAAAATTTGAATATACGTGAGATTTCTATTAGTTAAAAGACTGCTCCTATTTATAGTGCCCTTATACCTTTTCAAGGTAACAGATATATATTAAACAAAAAGTCCTTTTCTGATTTAACAGATAAGGCATTACAAATTAAGATGTTTTCCTCACATATTGCCATTAAAGATAAATAGGATCTTGTCTACCAACTGGAGGACAAAAGATGGCAGTGATGACCACTTAGCATTATGTTTACTCAGTTATTGTGTTCATTGTCCAGGAATGCAATGAATATGGGAGAGACAACTACAGTTTTGTCAGAATATCATCTTCTTTTATAGTGCTCACAGTCACATCATGGGCAAGGCCAACAGTCATGTAGGAGAGTGAATCTTTTCTACAGATTCACTGTGTCCATGGGCAAAGGGCCTTCTGTTCAATTTGCTGACTTATGATGATGGATGAAACTTTTTATTTCTTTGAAGACCAGCCATCACACCCATCAACAGTAATGCAGAGATTGGCTTATAGGGGCTCCTTTCTCAGCTGCTTTCAGTGGGATGGACCAAGTAGGAAGAATTAGCTAGCAATAGAAGTAAAGCATTACTTTTCGATCTGGCATCTAAAGCTGCAATGAAGAGCCAAAGAAAGAAAAAGAGAAAGGCATGGCCATAGGATGACTTGGGTGGCAGAGCTATTCTTCCATCATCTTAAATCACTAGTATCTTCTAGGGAAGAGTAAGCCTATGACAGGATTCCCCCCAAAGGTCTCTAAACTAGCCTTCTAATGATCGTGAAGCAATTTGTAACTTAAATCCTGTCTTAGCACAACAGTAAAAGTCTAATACTAGTGAAAATTGTACATAAAGATATGGTTAAGGTAGATAAGCTAACCAAATATGCCATGAATTAACTAGAGAAAACAGGACCATTCTCTTTACCATGTCACTGCAATTGTTCATGATTAAAGACATAGATCCATCCAATATTGTACAAATAATGTATCCAAGATGCTTGTCTAATGATCTTTTCAAATTTTATAGTAAAAACATAATGTAATTTGTTCTTGGATTTCAGGGTTTGCTTGCTGGCTAATTTCTGCTTTAATACCTTAAAGTGTCTGAAGCTTAGTTTCTGCAGAAATATCTCTCTAGACACAGTTGTAAAACTATGTAAAAACTGCAAAAGGTGAGTGTAATTTAAACTAATGCAAAAATTCAGACTATTTCATTTCAGTAACCTGTTAATAAATAGGGCGAGCTCATTTTAACTATTGAAATGGAGTTGCAAGGAGTATATATCCCAGTGGTTTACAGATTTTATGGTTTATTGGTCATAATAATCAGGAGATTTAGAGGTTATAAACAGTGTTATTTAGTCCTTAGTATATGATATGTTTAAAATAATAAAAAAGAAACTGCCAGTGGATATGACCAAGATTTATTATAAGAAAAAGATATAGGGGAAAAGAAGAATAGGATCCCTATGTCCCCTACATCCAAAAGACAAAGTAGTTTTAATGTGTTCCTACTTCATGAAATTTGATGCTTCAATGTGTGATAACAACTTTAATTTTAATGGTTTGAGTAAAGGTTTAGACAAATTCATAGTAGAACATTTTTTTTTTTGATATTCAAGGATAAATGTTAATATAGCTTTAGAAATAAATTTCATCCACACACAGTAAATTAATGGGAACCCTAATCAAGGTTAGAAATGGAGGGGCAATGGACTGAAATATCGAAGAAAAGTGCATGTGGAAATGCTGCAATGCTCCACATTACATTTTATTGTATGCCCTCCTTTTTTAAATAACTAAATTAGAAATTCCTAACCTTTGGGGACCATTGGAAGGACCTGAAATTTGGAGAACTTGTTTTGAACATTTCTTATTAAATGCCTGATATTTTTAACAGGACCAGTTACAAAATATTCATTTATCAGAATTTATTCTTTATATTCACTATCCCATCAAGTATCTCAGAATGTTCTCTATTTCCTTGTGTCGCTTCCTTTTTATTTTTCTGGATAGATGATCACTTGTATCATCCTGAGTATATTTGGATTACAAGCATTTTTTCAATAAAGATTTTTCTTGAGATGGACTTTATCCTGCACAAGCTTCCTATTAGCTTTGGAAAAAATTAACATTTCAAAAAGAGAGAGACTGGAACCTGCTTCCTGTTCAAGCATTGATTCAGTGCTTTAATCTTTATCCTTAGCCAAACCAGTGCTATAAGAGAAAAACATTTGTATTTCCAGACAATGTAAATCTGTTAGGTAAACAGCTTTAAGTTTTCAGTAGATGTCACCAACTATACTAACTATAGACCTATATTTTTATATCTCAAGTTACACTAAATTAATATTCAAAGGGTGTGGTTATGATTCTTTTGTTAGTAAGATGGTGCTTTTATTGCTGCATATCCCTTTAGAATTGATGAGAAATCTAACTGTAATTGATTCATTTATAAAATATTGCTCAAAATAGGGGGAATGAAACAACCAATATATCTTAACATAAACTTACAGATGTGAGAAATATAGTACAGTCTGGCTATAGTACGGAGTAAAGCAAACATTTATGCTACCAGTAATAAGGTAAAGGGCAGCAGAAATAATGCCTGGGATATTTTGTGGATAAACATGTAGAGAGGTTTCATTCTCCATTGCTGATACAGTAATTCTTGGAACTGGTCCACATTTCAGGAAGTTAGCCAGATTGATAAAATGTGTAATAAAAGGTAGGAAAGAGATTGTGGCCTGTATAATGTATAAGTCTAAAAATTGGACTGCTCAACTCCTGTAACTTAAGGATATTTATAAAGGTAGAACTTTATGATATTTATTGTGTTGTTTTGCAAGTGATTTGAAGACATTATTACTTTTAAGCTAAAGC
Source organism: Pseudonaja textilis (assembly GCF_049901715.1). Taxonomy (NCBI): domain Eukaryota; kingdom Metazoa; phylum Chordata; class Lepidosauria; order Squamata; family Elapidae; genus Pseudonaja; species Pseudonaja textilis. The sequence continues at coordinate 196,861,998 of NC_141991.1, read as the reverse complement.
AGAGCTTAATTTTCTAAAGAATAATTATCTGTGTTTTCACACTTATGTTAAGAACCAGTGTATGCTCAGATGCAATTTAGTGTACATAAATCAAGTATGAAGTGCTATAATTAAATCTGGAGCAATTTGCTTCCAATATCTTCTATAGTTTGTTTTATTTAATAGTTTTAGTGAAATAACCTTTAATTTCTTTTCAGATAAATGACTGATCACTTAAAACTTCTTTGTTTAATACATTCTTTAGATATATTGTAATACCAACCTCACTATTTATTATTTATGTCACATTGCTGTTTCCTAGGAATAAGAGCAAAATTAAAACGTCAGGTTCAGTTTACTTACAGAAACACACCCAGAGTCACACCCAGTGACTCCCATTTGCTTCAAATTCTAGCAGTATTTTATGAATTATATATGTTGCAGTATTCATACTCTGCAATATATTTTACAGTAAAGAAACATCTGAATTATTATAAAGAAACATAACAGTGGTTGTGGAATAATTGTGATAATTTGGCAACTATGGTTCTATTATTTTACTGATATTCTTTTTTCATTCCAACAGACTGCAAATACTTCACTTATATGGTTGCCGCTTTATACCTGATTTGGAATCCATTACAAAAGTTAATAAAACTGTTAAAATATTTCATGACCTGACAATTGCAACTGTGAAGTTGTTACCTGAGTGAGACCTTTGCCAAATTTTTCAGTAATTGTCTAATGAATAGTTTAGTTTGACTGTGATTTTTTTAATGTGGTCAAAATGTAGAAACTTACCTTTATCCAATACTTCCTATTTGTGTTATTTTGTCATCTGTGGAATAGTTAAAATGAAGAAAATCTTGTTAGAGCTGTTTTCAAGATATATTTCCAGTTTCTTTGATGATATAACTACCATCACCAAATTTAAATGACATGATGTTCTGAGAAGATCTAACCTCTCCAGATATTAGAAATTTAAATTAGAGCTGCATTCTGACTGATATCTCTTTTAAAACCAATACCTACGTAATATATTTTGGAACAAAACCTTCCTTTGCTTTTTTTATGTCGAGATCTCTGCCTTCATTGCTTGCACTATGGCTCATAAAAATAAATCGTCTTTTGTTGAATGTTTTTTTCTTCCAGTTGCTTGAATAACATGGGTTGTCCCTCTGGCTGCTACACTGATGCCAATCCGACATAGGCGGGAACTGGCTGCTTGAATAATACATACAAAACCATCTGTTTTGTAAGCTGCATTTTCTATGACACCACTAAATGACACCATATTTGATCTTAAGAAGAGAGTCAAAGCAAAGGGTTCGAACATTATGGCAAGATAAATATCAGCCTTCCCACAATGTTGCATTTCACTTGGGAGTCAAATGCAAATTTTTGATTGGAGTGTACCAGTAACCTTTGGTCACAGCATTTTCAGATAACATCAGCACATTGTGTGTCACCAGTGGATGCAAAATTTTGCTGTTAGATATCTCCACAAAATGTTTCTTAAACCTGAAGCTTTTCCAAACATTCTGTAATAATCACATTTACCTTATCATCAGACCATAATCATGATTTTAGAAACCAATCCTTTATAAATAACCAATAAAATTTTTGGACTCTAATTAAAAATTCTTAAGCAGATGCTTATATTTAGTATAGGAATACACAAGAGATGGAATACCTATTTCCATATATATATATATATATCTTTGGTTGGTACTAACCGCTATCTACATGCACTCTCACACCACCACCCAGCACAGATCAATTCCGTAGCCAAGACACTCATCTCCAGAACAAAATGCTTAGCCGATGAACAACACCAAAAAACCGAACTACACACTCTCACCAACGTACTTGCAGCCAATGGATTCCAAAGAAAGAAGATTACCCACCTAATCCAAAAAGAAACCCCAACCAAAATCCAAGACAGAGAACAAGAAAACGGCAAAGCCCTCCTCCCATATATAAAAGGCACTACAGACAAAATTAGCAAGATCCTCCAAAAACACAACATCAAAACAGCATTCTGCACAAACAGAAAAATATCCACCATCCTAAGAAACCCCAAAGACAAAATCGAATTAGAAAACCAAGGAGTATATGAAATCCCCTGCACTGCCTGCCCTACCACGTACATTGGACAAACTAACAGAAGAATAAGTGCACGCATTGAAGAACATAAGAACTCAATCAAAAAAGAAGAAACGACCTCTTCCCTGGTCCAACACCTCAAAGCCACAGGACATGAAATTGATTTTAAAAATACCAGAACTATCGCCAAAACCGAACACTTCAACAGCAGAATAATCAGAGAAGCCATAGAGATAGAAAACGCCCACACAGCATGAACAAACGAGATGACACCTCCCGCCTTCCAGCCATTTGGAAACCCGCCTCATGAACAGACGAGTACCTAACATGAAGAAGGACACCAGACCCACACCCATGAGAGCCACACAAGATGCCACCACCACACTTCCATGTAGAAAACAGACTCCCACCCACTCAGAAGATGAGACACCACCATGGACCAGAAGCTGCACGGCAGCTGCATCACTACCCACTTCAAACCCTCCGAGCCATACATGAAGCAAACCGACACCCACTATGAAGATGCAGAAGGACCACGAACTCGAAGCCAAACAGCAAGATCACAACTCACCAGCTCAAATCCCCCAGCAACTAAGACTAACCTGAGCACAACCAAGCCCCCACCTGAACAGAACACGCCCAACCAATCAGAACACGGCTAACCCCCAACCAATCAGAACACAGCCAAACCCCTACCAATGAGAACACACCCCACCCAATCAGAACACAGCCAAGCCCCACCCAATCAAGTCCCACCCCACTAGCAGTTAAAAGGAAGAAGCAGCTGCAATCTCACATTACTCTGAGAAGCACAGAGCCGGAGACAGAAGCCTGAAGATGATGAATGAGACTTCATCGAAACGTTGCCTAGATACTTCGAATCTTACGCGGAGAAAACCCAACAACCAAAGATCCACATACAAATACCCATGAGAACCTCAGAAAACAAATTATATATATATATATATATATATATATATATATATATATATATACACACACACACACACACACACACACACACACACACATATATATGTGTGTGTGTGTTTTCTTAAGTTTTCACAGGTACTTACATGTATGGTATTCAGCTTTGTTTGGGTATTTTCCCACGTCATTATAGTTGTGCTTTTAAAGTTGTAGCAACGTTTCGGCAGAATCTCATCTGCCATCATCAGGCTTCTGTATTGTGTTTGTGAGTCAGACTTTCACAACCGTTTCAGTTTTAAATTTGGGGCCAGCCTACTGCTGTGCCAGAATGGTTTTTTCTTCATCCTGATTGGTTGGGACTCTTGGTCTGTCTTTATTGGTCTTGGAGTTTCTTGTGTTCTGCTTGATTGGTGTTTCGAATATCTTACTCGGAGCCAAGCCGCACTAAAAGCCTTCAATACAGGAACACAATGTTTCCAGCCAATCAAGACAAAAAAAGCCACAAAACAGACAGAAGATATTTGAAACACCAATCAAGCAGAACACAGCAAACTCCAAGACCAATAAACACAGACCAAGACTCCCAACCAATCAGGATGAAGAAAAAAACCATTCTAGCACAGCAGTAGGCTAGCCCAATTTAAAACTGAAATGGCTGTGAAAGTCTGACTTACAGACGAACACTATACAGAAGCCTGATGATGGCAGATGAGATTCTGCTGAAACGTTGCTACAGCGGCATCCATAGAGAACTAAATGGCAATATCTTGTATTTTATTGTTTCAGAGGGCAGGAATCGAACCAGAGTTGGGTGGAAAATTACCAGAAAATTGCATTTTTTAGAGTTAAGAGATGAAGACCAATGAAATGTAAATTTATTGGGAGCAATGGGATTTGTGCAAGTGATATTCGAGAAGAGATTGAAAAATCATCTGCCAGAAATGCTGTCACCATGATAACACTTCCTTAAGGAAATTTGATAATTACCTCTAAGCCCTCTTCCGAATCTTAATATTCTTTGATTCTAGGATTTCAACCTCAAAAATTGATTTCTGAGTAGTAACTTTCATCCTAAATTATATAACTTCTTTTCCCGCTGGAAGGTACCCCAAATCTATGCTGTTAAATTAGGGGGATGCAACAGAATCCCATGTGCCTAAGGACATCATCTTCATTAACACTCAACAAACTTCTGTCTTGCTGACAGAATTGTTAAGTATATTGTTTTTATTAAAGATTAAATGGAAATCTAGGATGATTTTTATTTACAGCAGGGGTGGCAATTAATTTTTCCAAGGGGCCACATGAGAAACTGGGACTGTTGTGGAAGTCCGAACCAATTGGGCTGTGAAGGTGCATAGGTATGTACACACACACACACACACACACACACACACACACACATTTTTTTTAAAAAAATGTTCCCCTTCGAAATAAAAGCAATCAATGCAGGCTGGACAGAACAGCCAAAGGGCAGGATGTGGCCCAGGAACTGTAAAGTGTCCAGGTCTGGTTTACAGCTCTATGTTTCTGAATCTACAAAAGACCAAAGGAAGACAAAAATGATGAAGGGTTGCTATGCAGTGCTTGGAATCTAAGGGGAAGTTTTATTTATTAAAAAGTACCAACTTGGAAGAAAAAAGTTCCATTTTTTCAGACCATGCTGATTGGTGGGTTTTAGGACGTTCACTTTGGAATATTACATTCCTACATTCTATTACATTCCTTCTCCAGAGTTTGCTGATCATTCATTGTAAGGGTAGAATAGGGTTCCCACATTCGTAGGATCCAGAATAAAAACAATGTCCCTGAGTTATCTAGATTGTTTTGTTCATAGAATGATAGGGGCTTTTGTTTTACATAATTGTTAGTTGCCATGGCAAAGAACATCTGGTGTTGCTAAAGGTGGGTAGGAAAAATCAAATGTGCCAAATAGGAAAAAAGGTTACTTACTGTTAGTATAAAAAATTGAAACTATTGATTTCTTGTTTTATCTATTTGGAATTTTGATCTGTAACATTCTGTTTTCGTTTCCTGTGAAACATGATGTCTACATCTTAAAAGTTAAATTGGCATAATCAAAAAAATCCCCCCAACTTAAAAGGCTTTTCTTACACTTGCTTGGATTGGCAATGCAATCAATAATAATGCAGAACAAAAGTGTGTGTATGTGTGGAAAGTAAGATACTTGGATGGCACGAGCCTCCTAAAAGCCTTAGTTGTGGCCCTCAGAGAGACCTTCAAATGCTATCAAATTATAATGTATATTAAATGCTTGATTAGAAAACAAACATTTATGTAAATTTAATTACAATTTAATTACATGAAATCAAGTGTTTTTGTGCTGGACTTTCTTTTTTTGAGAAATGTGGCCTTTGATATAGCTTTCTTTAGTTGTTCAGGCACTGGGCTAGAAATCAAGATACTGTGAGTAGGACTTTGGGCCAGTCACTCATTCGCTCAGTTCAGCTCACCTCACTGGGTTACTGCTGTGGGGAAAATAGAAGGAGGAAGGAATATTAGTTATGTTCACCATCTTGAGTTACTTATAAAAATAATAAAGGCCTGATAAAAAAATACTATTTCAGACATTGGGGGCTTAAACCACAAAATCAGAATTTGAACTGTCCCCTTATGGTACTAATTAAGCATTTATGAAATTTTATTTATCAAGCTTACATAACTGCCCATCTCAGAGGTGACTTTACATGGCATACTACAAGCAAAGGATTCAACTGTCAGTTTATTACTATTTCTCACTTTGTTGCCTCATCTTTATTTCCATTTCAGTCAATTAATGACCCAAACCCATACCAACAACTCTGAAGCTAAATAAAGCAGTCCCAGTTCTTATCATAAAAGGAATCTGAGGTTGTTAGGTGAAGATTCACCTAGATTCAAGGCAACCCTGACCTAGTCCCTCACAGCCCAGAACTTCAATTCTTCAACTTCTTGGAGGACTTCTTCAACTCCCTCCATGTATCTTTCTCTCCCCCAGTTCTGCTCTTTCAGCTGCCCTGAAGAGGCTGCTGTATTCCCCTGCAACCTTCCCAGTAGACCTCCCCCATATCCTTCAGGTGCAATCATCATGTTCTTCCCGTCTCTGCTAGGCTTGCCACTACTACCAAGAAGCACTGCCTTCTGCTGCAACAGTCATAAGGTTGAGGATTGGTTGCAAGCAGAGGTGGTATTCAGCCAGTTCTGACAGGTTCTGGAGAACCGGTAGTGGAAATTTTGAGTAGTTCAGAGAACCGGCAAATACCACCTTTGGTTGGCCCTGCCCCCGTCTATTCTCTGCCTCCCAACTCCAGCTGATTGGCTAGGCCTTCTTTTGCTGCACAGGACAATGGAGCTGGAAAGCAGGGTGAGGAGGAAATGGGGATTTTGCAGTATCCTTCCTGTGCCACGCCTACCAAGGCACACCATTCCCACCAAGCCCTGCCCACAGAACCAGTAGTAAAAAAATTGGAATGCCACCACTGATTGCAAGTGCATTTTTTCCAGTGCTTTTGTAACTCAGTGGTCACTAACAAATGGACACTAACGAAGACTATCTATTGTGAAATACTAAGAATCAGAGCAGGTTATTATATTGTTTAAGATAAATGTCAATAAGTTTATGATCTTAATGCAATGGTTATTTTTAAAACAAAAATACATGTTTTTTTAAAAAAATGAGCATTTCACTGTGATAATGCAGTGTTAGAATTTTAAGTAACTTTTGATAAAGTATGGCTAAACAGAATTATGTCCAGAAACAAGCTTGGCAAGAGAACATTTTCTCTAGTTATTCTTAATGAATCTCAACCTCACAAAACCAGTGTTACAAGTAAATACCACTTCCTTTTCTAAGTCTCAGGTGATTTATTTTGTGCTCACTGTTCTACAAGCAGAAAGGTCAGATGCTGTAATTTGTAGTGACACTATTTCCTGATACTTGTCCCAACCCCCAATGTACATAAGATTGGGTCCCACGTTTCAGAATGACATTTTGTTGTATTTAATGAACTGTTGCAAATTAACATGAGCTCACAGATAGGGATGTTTTTTTTTTACTATGGATGTAAAAACCAGGTAATCGCAACCAAGTGAAATAAATGTATCATAAAACTTGTGAAATTACATCTCATCCATGAATTTTGGTTCAAAAAATGTTCCATCAGAAAAATCATTTCAAAAACAAGATCCATTCTCCCCGCTTCACAAAGAATGGATCTGCAATTTGGTTGTCAAAGGGGAAATAATACAGGTAAAATAATAATGGTGTTTCATTTGCAACACAGCTCTTGGTTGAGAGAGAAGTGTCCTTGTGAGGAACAAGGCTCCTCTCAGGTAGGGAAGCATTAAAATGGCAACCTTATGAGGAAAAAGCAGGAGGACAGACACAAAGTGTTTCCACCACTAAAGATTTTTTTAGGAAAGACTGTGCATGAAGTCTCCCAAAAGTCGGTATTTCCTTCTCCAGAGTAATAGAATTAAAGTGACCTGAATGGGTATTTGACAAGAGAAACCTGGCTGAGAATAGTAGGTGATGACTATTTCCCGACAATGTGACTCTTGGCCTCTGGGTGTATTTAAGTTGACTATCAAGTTGAATTCCTGAGTCTCCCATTTATAGTTTGGGGTTTTCAGTTAACAACAGGCCCTGTCGCCTGCTTTATTTATTTATTTATTTGATTTATATTGCCGCCTTTTCGCCCATGGCGACTTGAGGTGGCTTACACAATGTAAAATCATATTTAAAACAAAAAATAAAAACAAAAAGAACAAAAAGAATCAAATAAATTAGTAAAGTACAATAGAATAAAATTTGGGAAAACAAAAAACAAAACAAAAAAACCCAAAACCAACTCCCACCCCCCATCACATGAGCCATTTGATGGGTTCCATCCCTCTCTGGGTTCCACAGGCCCGCTGGCAAAACCAGATCTTCAGTGCCTTTTGGAATAGAATTAATGAGGGGGGCATTCTAATCTCTGGGGGAATGATGTTCCAGAGAGACAGAGCCACCACAGAGGAGGCCCTTCTTCTAGGTCCCATCAGGTGTATCTTCCTCAGGGGTGGGGCCTGCAATATTCCCTGTCTTCTCTCTCTAATGGGTTGGGTAGATGTCACTGGCAAGAGATGTTTCCTCAGATAACCCGGACCCAAGCCATGAAGGACTTTAAAGGTGACAACCAGCACCTCGAATTGCACCCAGAAGCAAATTGGCAACCAAGGCAGCTCCTGCAGGAGAAGTGACACATGTGCACACCGGGGTTTGCATAAAGCCATGCGGGCAGCTGCATTTTGCACCAATTGGAGCTTCCGGATGCTCTTCGAGGGCAGCCCCATGTAGAGTGCGTTGCAATAATCAAGACGGGAAGTGACCAGGGCATGAGTGACTGTGAGTAGGGACCGCTGATCCAGGAAAGGGCGCAACTGGTGCACAAACCGCAGCTGAGCAAAGGCCTTCCTGGCCACGACCACCACCTGCTCTTCGAACAAGAGTCTGAGTGCAGGAAAACCCTTAGATTTACGTACAGGGTAGTGCCACCCCATCCAAGACTAAGGGTGGTCATTCTCCCTAAACCAACCAACCCCAGACCCAGAGCCACTCGGTCTTGCAAGGGTTTAGAAGAAAACTGCTCGAAGTGGAACAATCTTTCTGTAAGGGCCGCTTTTAAGCCTGCAGCCTACTGGATTAAGGAGGCCACGGACCGGGGCGCAGACAGGCAGTCGCCTGTCCCCCTCTTAGGCACAGTTGAATCGGTCAGTAACCAAGGCGCGGGGCTATAAGCATTCCCTTGGCGCCCAGTCAATTAGCGTCGTCACCCTTGACTACGCAGCCAAGCCGCCTCTTTCCAGGATGCGGCGCTTTTGGCGCGCAGCAAAAGAAACCTGCGCCGCTGGGAAAGAATCGTCAGAAGTGGAATTCACACCTGTGACGGACCAGCCCCGTCCTCCCCCGTTTCTATACGTCTGACAGGCCGCAGGGCGGTCGCGCCCAGCCGGCCGCTCTCAAAGCACCTCTCTCCAGTGGGAGGTAGGGCGGGCGCTGGGGCGAAGTTCTTGCAAGAACTTTTCCTGCTCGGGGGGTGGAGCGGAGAAGGGGCGGCCTGGAAGGCAGCCCGCCGCAAAAGCACGGATTCGGGCGCGGAGAGTCGGGTCTGGGCGTCTTTCCTTCCCGGATCGCGGTTCCCCGCCGCTTGGAGCCGTCGAGGCGTCTCCGCGAGCCTGCTGCCCTCCCTCGCCGTGTGATGGGCTCCTCCGCGGGGGAGCAGGCGGACTTGAACGAAGGTGCTCGGCTCCGCTCGCTCTTTCTGGCCTGCGATGTAAACGGTTCCGGCCGGATCGAGCGCGATGACTTCGGCTCGCTCTGCGCCGAGCTGAAGGTCCGGCCGGCGGAGGCCGAAGCTATTTTCCAGCGCCTGGACACTGACCGAGACGGCGCCATCACCTTCCACGAGTTCGTTCGGGGGTTTCGCGGCGTCGCTCAACCGCGGAGCAACTGCGGGGAGCTCTCCGGGGAAGAGAGCCACCACGCTTTGGGTGCTTTCGCCGGGATGGCGGCGGCGACGGGATCTGCGGTGGGTCCCAGCCAGGCCTGGCAGGAATTTGAGCTTCGGCTCGGAGAGGAGGCGGGCTTCATTCCCAGGTAAGCCACTGTTGCTCCTCTGAGGGGAAAGGAGCGCCATAACCAGCCCCAGAAGTTTTAGCCCTTCCTTTTTCAGTCACCCTTGAAAGGTAAAGATGTTAAATGTCTTTCTGAGTAGTTCCGCCTTCCTTTTATTTTCCGAAAGATACAAGCCTGTTAAAAAAATTGCTTTAGCAAACTTCAGGCAGTGTTTTCGGAATGGATAAAAGCTGCACCTGTTGAACTTCTACCGGGCAAGTATTACTTCAGGGATACATGGCGGGCAGCTTTGACCATGTGATGATGATGATGATGATGATGATGATGATTATTATTTATTTATTTCAGGCTTTCCATTGAGGATCATGTATTTTATTATTTTCACTCTTTATAGTATGGTAATCACTAGCCACTTTTTCTACAAGGAACTGGGAGTCAGTGTTTACCCTCTTTATCAGCGCAAAGGCAGTGAGGTAGGAGAGGCAGTGTGTGTTTATTTGTGGCTTTGCTGGCATTCAAACTTTTAAAATTTTAGGTAGTTGCCAATGAGTAAGCCTACTGGCTTTCCGATGAAGCAGATAAAGTCCGAGATTATAGTTTCTAAGCAACAGCTGCTGTTTTCATTCTAACTGGAAATAATCTGTTGCAGTTTTATCTCAGGCCTGTCTACCTTAGCATAGTTTTTATAAAAAAAAGTATAAACATTTTAAATGAAAAGAATGCCTGCCCCTCATCTTTCTCCAGCATGTTTGGTATTTGCTGTTACCATTTAAATAGTCCCTGTTAAAAGAAGTGGCATATGGTAGCATCACTAAAGGGCAGATGGTTAGAGAGGGCAGCAGAAAAATGACAGGGGAATTTTTGTTTTTGTTTTAATGATGCAATACATACCTTTGAAAACTCTCATCCAGCAAGCCTGCAAGGTGCCACGTTGCTCCTAGTCTTTTCTTGTTACTGGAAGTAAAGAGAGGTGCTCTGCTCAGATTTCAAGTCTTTTCTTATGACTCTAAAAGAATCTCATTCTATTTTCTCTTGGTGCTGCCTACCTCAGCTGATCATTTTGTAGTCTTCAGGTTTTGTGGGAGTCTGTCAAGCACATTTCCAAGCTAGTATACTTTCTTACACCTGTCCTGATTCTTCAAATAGACAGTTGTTCCTGTGCAGTAAAAAGCATACAAACAAATGAAAAAAAAAAATCAGTCAAATGGACTTAACCAAGTGATAGTCCTGCTTGATGTCAGATTTTTGATGTATTCAAAATTCTTTTTATGTTAAAATGTGAAAGTTTGTTGTCTGACTGTTTGAAGACATCATTTTAAACCTATATGGTTTTAGAATTGTAAAAATAAGTCTCTGGTTGGGTTTTGTATTGTGTCTCCCTGAACTGTATCCTGGATGTCCAAATGGCAAGTTTTCTTCTCCGGAGCATTAATAATACAGTGTCTTTTTAAAAAAATGCTATTTCCCAGGATATTAGCACCATGTTAGGAATTTTGCCAACAAAAACAACAAAGATTTCCCAAACAACCCTATGGTTCTTTTGGAGAACAGATTTTGAAAGGATATTAAACAGAGATTCTCGGTCATCCAGGTCTTGATTGTCCCAAAAGTACTTTTTAAAGAGGCAACTGGACTTTCTGTGAAACATCTTCAAAGAAAAACCAGACAGTTGCCTCTTGAGAAAGTACTTTGGGGACATCAAAGTATATTGTATCATTAGGAACTTTCAGAACAAGAGTCAAAACATCCTTCAGGCTGTTAATCTGTCTTCATTCCTATTTAACAAAGTACATTAAATTTCACTTAATTTGAACTGATTTCATGACAATCTCAAGGTGTTCAATAATGGGGGGAAGGGTGCACAAATGGCCAGCAGACTACAGTGTGACCATTCATGAAGTAGATAAATCAGTGATTTATTGTGTTTTGTCTGTCTGTTTTGTCGGTCTGTCTATCCTTCCTTCCTTCCTTCCTTCCTTCCTTCCTTCCTTCCTTCCTTCCTTCCTTCCTTCCTTCCTTCCTTCCTTCCTTCCTTCCTTTCTTTCTTTCTTTCTTTCTTTCTTTCTTTCTTTCTTTCTTTCTTTCTCATATTTAGGAACTGCCCATCTCCCATATGTATTTTGCTCCACCACAAAGGCTTATGCTACATAAGCCATTCTAACCATTGCTTCCCACTCTTTAAACTTCCTAGTTTAAATTAGGGATAAATAATAGCATAAGCCTGACTTAACTGGATGGGGCTTTAACAGAGCTGATTGGAGGTCACAAGACTTGCATGAATTAAACTTTGAGGATTTCAGCTATGTTGGATTGAACATTTTAGCCATCCTTCTCAGCATGGCTATACTGACTAAAATGGATGAATTACTGCATTTTGCAAGCACAGTCATAGAGAGTTTAGTTTTTGAGCAATATTAAACGTTTGTGCAATAGATCTTACTTTTAAACTTTTGCTTGAATTTAATGTTTGCCAATTAGGGCAGGGATTAAGAAATTACTAGACCTCTCAGCAGCAGCCAATATAATGATTAGGGATGCTGTAAATTATAGATCAGTATAGAAGCATACATTCCTTTAAGTTATACTTTATAGAACTTACTGCAAAAGTCTAGCTAAATAGTTGTACATGTAGGTCCAGTATCCTGTTTTAAAAAAGCTATGGTGGAATGAGGTTTGTGCAGGAAGAGTTTGTGTAAGCATCTGCCTTTCTTATCTTAGTACCATGGAGACAATGTTTGCTCTACTAGTCCAGCTACTTTTGTTTAATAAGACAGGAGAACGAATTGCAATTCCTTTGTTTGACATAAGTGTACAGACGTAATGCATCTGAATTCTGAAAGCCAGTCCTCATGTATTGTTTCAAGCAGAATGATACTCAGAACGAAATGGATATGATCCCCAAAGAAGTAGGGCTACTTATTGAAAAACCAAATTTTGTTAATGAAGTTTTAGATGCTGCTCTAATTTACAGTTTTTTTTAAAAAAAATAGAATTAAAAAAAATATTTTTTCCTTGCTGATATTTCTTTTAATGAGTTGATGCTAGGCAGTAGACTCAAGATGTGCACTGGTATTATCTATGTAGGAATTACAATATGCATCTTGCCTTTCATCCAGGATCTCAAGGCTGTATAAATAGCAATAACAATAGCACTTAGACTTATATACCATTCCGTAGTGCTTTACAGTACTCTCTGAACAATTTACAAATATCAGCATATTGTTCCCGACAATCTGGATCCTCATTTTACCAATCTCAGAAGAATGGAAAGCTGAGTCAATCTTGAGCCAGTCAGGATTGAATTGCTGGTTGTGGGCAAAGTTTGCTTGCAATACTGCATTTTAACCACTGTGTCACCATAACTCCTTATATAGTATTCCTGCCTCCTCCTTTTTTTACAGTAACAACTCAGGTTGTGCTGAGAATAATGGTCACCCAAGGAGTTTTTCAGGTGAGGATGATTTAGAAGTTGAATGTCCTCATTCGTAGTTCAACACTGCATTGGCTTTTACTGGAAGGGGTGATGGCCTTGTGCTCTTAATGTTCATCAAACATTATGAACAATATGTTGAATGCGTTTTGAATAGATTAATTTTTCAAAATCAAAGCCATAGTGAAAGAAAGGTATATACACTGCTCAAAAAAATAAAGGGACCACAAAAATAAGACATCCTAGATCTGAATGAATGAAATATTCTTATTAAATACTTCGTTCATTACATAGTTGAATGTGCTGACAACAAAATCACACAAAAATTATCAATGGAAATCAAATTTAGCAATCCATGGAGGTCTGGATTTGGAGTTACACTCAAAATTAAAGTGGAAAAAACACTACAGGCTGATCCAACTTTGATGTAATGTCCTTAAAACAAGTCAAAATGAGGCTCAGTAGTGTGTGTGGCCTCCATGTGCCTGTATGACCTCCCTACAATGCCTGGGCATGCTCCTGATGAGGTGGCGGATGGTCTCCTGAGTGATCTCCTCCCACACCTGAACTAAAGCATCCCCCAACTCCTGGAGAGTCTGTGGTGCAACGTGGCATTAGTGGATGAAGCGAGGCATGATGTCCCAAATGTGCTCAATTGGATTCAGGTCTGGGGAACGGGCGGGCCAGTCCATAGCATCCATGCCTTCATCTTGCAGGAACAACTGACACACTCCAGCCACATGAGGTCTAGCATTGTCTTGCATTAGGAGGAACCCAGGGCCAACCGCACCAGCATATGGTCTCACAAGGGATCTGAGGATCTCATCTCGGCAGTCAGGCTACCTCTGGTGAGCACATGGAGGGCTGTGCGGCCCCCTAAAGAAATGCCACCCCACACCATTACTGACCCACTGCCAAAGCGGTCATGCTGGAGGATGTTGCAGGCAGCAGAACGTTCTCCAGGGCATCTCCAGACCCTGTCACGTCTGTCACATGTGCTCAGTGTGAACCTGCTTTCATCTGTGAAGAGCACAGGGTGCCAGTGGTGAATTTGCCAATCCTGGTGTTCTCTGGCAAATGCCAAACGTCCTGCACAGTGTTGGGTTGTAAGCACAACCCCCACCCGTGGACGTCGGGCCCTCATACCACCCTCATGGAATCTGTTTCTGACCATTTGAGCAGCCACATGCACATTTGTGGCCCGCTGGAGGTCATTTTGCAGAGCTCTGGCAGTGCTCCTCCTGTCCCTCTTTGCACACAGGTGGAAGTAGTGGTCCTGATGCTGGGTTGTTGCCCTCCTATGGCCTCCTCCATGTCTCCTGATGTACTGGTCTGTCTCCTGGTAACGTCTCCTGCTCTGGACACTACGCTGACAGACACAGAAAATCTTCTTGCCACAGCCCGCATTGATGTGCCATCTTGGATGAGCTGCACTACCTGAGCCAGTTGTGTGGGTTGTAGACTCCATCTCATGCTTCCACTAGAGTGACAGCACCGCCAGCATTCAAAAGTGACCAAACCATCAGCCAGAAAGCATAGGAACTGAGAAGTGGTCTGTGGTCACCACCTGCAGAACCACTCCTTTATTGGGGTTGTCTTGCTAACTGCCTATGCTTTCTACCTGTTGTCTATTCCATTTGCACAACAGCATGTGAAATTGATTGTCAATCAGTGTTGCTACCTAAGTGGACAGTTTGATTTCACAGAAGTGTGATTGACTTGGAGTTACGTTGTGTTGTTTAAGTGTTCCTTTTATTTTTTTTGAGCAGTGTATAAGGAATGGGAAACTCAGCACTCTCCAGGTGGTTTGAAGCAACAGTACCAGAATATATGACAATTGTCTGTCTTGAAAAAAGCTTATTGGAAATATAGTTAGAAGTATCGGGATTGCATCAGATAGCAACTTCTGTATAAATATTGAACCTGAGGCTTGATATCGCTACTATATTTGGACATAAAAACACCTACAAATAGTCCTAAAGTTATATTGGAATTGGGATCGGAATGTCTGTTGCTAAACAATGTGAACATAAAGTATGAAATCACATGACTGCATCACTTAGTGGTGGCAATCCCAGCAATCTCTACAGTTGTCATTAACCAAATCCCATCCAATCCCAGCCATTCCCATCTGGGTCCCTTCTAGCCCTGAGCCTCAGTTACAGAAGAAACTATTTCCTCTGCCTCCTCTTCACCTTTCTGCACCTCCTATGTCACCTCCCACCTACCCCTACCTCCTTACCCTGTCTCTTTGGACCCTGGCAAAGCTGCATTTCTCTGTAATGGCTGTACTGAGGCTAAAGTAGGGATGGTAGCGAGACTGCTGAAGGCACCAGTCCTCTGAGGAATTCCCCTGTGAAGGATGGCCCAAAGAGCAGAGATGGGGGGAAAGTCGATGGGGGGAAGTTGAAGCACCCAGATTTTGATCAAGTTACTATGATGGTGCTACAGCATCCATAACTTGAGGGACCAAGTGTTAAGTATCATTCTTTCAGCACTTCCATAACTTTGAATGGTTGCTGAATGGATGGTTGTTAAACAAGAACTGCCTACACACTGATTAGATTCCCATATTGTATTAAAAAGTGATTTTGTTTTGATACATGAATCCAGTCAGTTGTGATTTGTTGAAACTAGGACTAACTATGCTTAATGCAAACCCTGCTATAGAAAGAAGAAAAAAGTAACCTTCCTACCTTAGGCCATATAATCTGGTTATGTCTTCCTCAGTCGTGAGAGATATGCAGATAGATACTAATCAGTTTATGAGTTTGGTCATTGAGTATGTATTTCAACTATTGTTGTACCAAACACAAACTCAGTATTAATGTTAGCAGTGATTTCTGCCCTTTCAAACAGTAACAACTCCAAACTGAACTGGAAACTTCATACTTCCAGAAACTTTTTATAGATAGAGAATGGAAAAATATGCAGATTTTTAGAGAATAATTAAATATTGAAAAGTCTGAATCAAATTATTTTGTGAAATATTGGTATGTAATTATTGGTTACCATTTTTTTATAATTAGGATTTATAATAACTATATAATTATCTCAAATTCTTTCTCTTCTCTTCTACTATTTTTTCTATCTTATGTGAAATTGAACTATACCAAACATGTATATTATTATTGGGGTTTTTTTGTGTGCTTGATTATGTGTCATCAAGTCTGTGTCAACTGACCACATAAATTGATAGCCTCTTAGAAGATCTGTTCTCACCATGGCCTTTAAGTTATATATTAAATTATATCTGTTTTCTTACACTCAGGGTAGAATCTAGTTCCAATACGTAATATATATATATAATGGTTAAACCAGTTTGAAGATGGTTTCTGCCTGCCTTTTCAAATCACTGTCTTGCAGATATGTTTGACTAGATACTAGAACTGCTACCATTCTTATCTGAATTCTGAGAATATACTCCAACACATTTACAGAATATTAGACTAGGAACCCCAAATGTTTACCTTGTAGAAGTTGGTTGCAACAGAAACCAAGACAAAGTTATTTGAAAATGTGCTTAATTAAAAAGAAAAACAACAACAGCTGTTTGAATTGTGATAATCAAAATGTTCACAGGTCATAAAATTTAACATCAGGATTAAAGAGATAACTTGCAAGCACTACCTCCAGACACTGTACATGGGATGCTATTTTCATAACAGGGTAATAGTGAAAAGAAATTACAAATAGGATGACAGGTCATTTTCAGAGGAACTTTTCTAAAACTGAACTCAGCATTCTTCCTAGAACTGATGCTATAAGATATGTTGGATTGCAGTTCACTTCCAGCCAGCATGATGGTAAGAATTATCATCCAACTGACATGCACAGATATCCAAGTTGCCAAAGCTGGGATGGAAGACTTATTTTACCTGTCCCCGTTCATGATTTATTAAACGTGCTCCATAGACACAATGCGTCTGTGGCAGAGGGTCAATTATAATAATGGTCAATAATGATGATAATAACTGCAGGAAGATTGCAGAAACTGACTTTAAACAATGGCATGGTAAAGTAACAACAATAGTGCATTGGAATTTCTTCAAGAAATATCACTTGCCTGCAAACAAGAACAGATGGGACTACAAAATAGATGAATTAATAGAAAATGGAAAAGGCGAAGTGCTCTGGGACCTTTAGAATTCAAACAGGCATCATCTGCTGGACAATACCTCAGGCTTAACAGTTGATGATAAAAAACATAAAAAAAACTGGGTAGTAAACATTGTATACCTGGAGCCAACAAAATAGAAGAGATAATAGTAAAGTATACTGTAAAGATCTGCAAATAAAATAGAACAAATGTGGTAAAAGAAGGCAAAGGTAGCGAAACCAATAGGAATAGGCTCCTTGCATGCAAGCCCAAAACATCTGAAATACTATTTGAATACCATTGGCATTGACAAAATCACCCTCAGTTAATTGCAAAAGGCAGCTTTAGTTGGAACAGCTTATATCCTGCACAATACCTTTAGTATTATTATTAAACAACATCTACTTATCCAGGTCTTTGGAAAGAAATTGATAGGTGGATAAAAATTCCAAATACAATTTAAATATCCGGCTGACATCATAATATTGATTTGGAGCCTTTGGAGAAATAAAGGATTCCCTTGATATCTGGAAATATTGAATTTATCAAACTTGAACACTCTCGTTTAAAAAAAAACAAAACACCTTGCTTGGAACTGCTTGGATTCCTAGATACTATACCTTAGTAATGTTTAGCTCCTTAGTTAGGACTCAAATGATTAAGTTTCCACTAATCTGAGACTGGGAATCCAACCGTACATTACTCACATATCATTCTGTACATTTCAACTCAAGTAAAATTATTCAGTCTGCTGGATGCCAATCAGTTCCATTGGCAGTCAGTTATTTTAATTGGAGAATATTATATATGCTTCAGTTTGTTCAAAATCAATCAGGATGTTGGCTTTGAGTGTAGTTTTTTTTTTTAAAAAAAATGGCTATGGGGGCAGGGGTGATGTAATGATTTGCCAGTATTGTTGCATACTTGATATATCGGTATTTAGGTCAGCAGTCTTGTGATTATCCTTCATTAAAAAAAAGTCTTCCCTATCCTTAGAGCTCTTTAGGTTTTTCTAGGGAATTGTTTTTTTCTGTTTGCCCTGAATTTGATTTCTCATTCTTGCACCTGACTGTTTTGTGTAAATGTAGGCCACCAAAAGCTCCTGAATGGAGCTGTTAATTGGGTCAATGAGAAACAACAAAACCATATTAAGATTCTGTGATCAAATAACCGGAGCAAACTTTGCAGTCGCCATTGTACTGAATGTTCACGACAGCAGCTTTTCCAAGCGGAGCTCAGCAGGCCTTCATGAAGGAGCTCATAAAAAGCATTGCATTATTTTTTATTTGCTTTCTGGCAACTGAGGATAATATTTTATGCATTGAATGAATTGATCCTTATCCATGTAAAGTTTTATGCAGTAACTATTTTACCAGATTTAGAAACAGGTATGATAAATACTGGTAGTCCTTGACTTACAACAGTTTGTTTAGTGATTGTTCAAATTTATAACGGCACTGAAAAAGTGACTTATGACTGTTTTTCACATTTATGAGCATTGCAGTATCCCCATGGTCACATGATCAAAATTCAGGTGCTTGGCAGCTGATTCGTATTTATGACGGTTGCAGTATCCTGAAGTCATGTGATCACCTTTTGTGACCTTCTGACAAGCAAAGTGTCAACTCATAAAATATTTCTATGGTCGTTTTAGAGTTGCCAACAGAAAGGAAGGGGGGAAAGGGTTTGAAAGAGCAGTGCGGCAGCTTGGAAATCAAAAGTGCATTCCATACATAGTTTTTCAGAGATAGTAAATAGGTGACTGACATTTCTGCCGGGCAAAAATCTAACTGGAGAACATGATTTGATGACTCTTGGCTATGGATGTGTCTCATTGGAGAATATGAATTATGATATACACGCAGGGAGTGGGGGAAAACCAGGGTCAAGGGTGACAATGAATTATGTGTCTCAGAATCAGCTATACCCAGGCAGTACCAGACATATTAACTCCCAATAAATCCTTTGAAGTTTTGGAAGACTCATGATTTAATTGGCGTAACTGCCAGAATCCTGACACAAAGTCAATGAGGAAGCCAGATTCACTTAACAATCTTATTACTATCTTTAACAATTGCAGTAATTCGCTTAACAAAACTCCCTTAACAAATATCTCGCTTAACAACAGAAATTTTGGGCTCAATTGTGGTCGTAAGTCGAGGACTATAATATGCTAGTTCCAGGCTGCATATGATTCTGACAAACTTTGATTTTAAGATCTTTCAAAATTCTTTCCAACCTCGAACAGCCCAAAATCAGTGATTTATTTGCTCCCATTTTAAGGCGGGGATTAGCCCTGAAGTTGATGTAATGCAATTTTAAAAACATCAAAAGGGATAACATCTCCTCCCAATCCACAGAAAATACTGCATCCATTTGTGATGTGTTTCTTCATAAGAACTCCACTGCCCATTTCAGCCCTTGACTTCCCCTTGCCATATTCGTTAGCAAAAGAATGTAGAGAAGGGAATGGCAGTACCTGGGGGCCAAGGAAAAAGAGGGATCAGTCTAGAATCCCTACTTAGCCATAAGAATATTAAGTCTTGCTCCCTCTACCTGTGCTGTTGACCCTTGACCCTTATCTAATTTTAACCAGGAATTGGACCTTTAGTTAAGATTTCTGTGAGTAGGCTTTTAGTAATAAATCAGCTTAATTGAACTTTCATGTATGGACCTGGTTTTTTGCTCTTAACAAAGATCTAAATTGAGCAATATCAGAAAGATGAGTTTTATCCAGATCACTTATTTGATGAACTTGATGGATTTTTGTCTGTGTGGGACAGTGATCTGATCCTATACTAGAAGCATTTCCTATATGAAGGGCAAACTTGATTCCTTCCTGTTAGCATTTTTATTTATAAAAGTTTCTCCAGTATTACATATGCGTATGTGTTTAATCCATGCGGTGGATTTACATTTTTATAACCTCAGTGCTTGTGTAAACAGATTTTGAATTTAAATCTCTGGAAATTTTTTGATTCCAGGATAGATTAAGATCACAGTGCTTACACCAAAATAAAGTAAATCATATTAACGAGTAATATGTCTGTTTTTGTAATCTGTAATTTGCTCTTACTTATGAATTTATTGACCTAGTTTATAAAACCTTATTTGTAAAATCTTAATAAAATGTCTGTTCCATCTACCCATTTTCCTTGACATCTCCATGTAATTTCTTATTTTTGAATACAACTGCAAAACATTTAATACTTGATTTCTCCCTCATTTCTAGGCAAGAACAGGTCAGCATTCTGTATCAGAACATCAATATAGTGGAGCCACGATTAATTCAACCATATGAAAATGTTATTAAGAACTTTATTAGAGAGATCAAGCTGCAGAGTACAGAAATGGAGACCTTGGCCATCGCTGTAAAAAGGTAGAGTTAACTGGGTTTGTATTTTATGATGAAACTAGATTAGACTATATTATTATAATCTGAAGTGGGAAGTATCCTTTAGAACTGTGGACATATCTACATCTGCATCAAGTAAATAAAGATTGCCCAGACCATATCCAGAGCAATATTGGATTCAAATACTTCCATCAGTCCCAGACAACAGAGCTGATGGGAAGGGATGGAGGAATTGCAGTATTGAATTTTAATTTGTTTATTCATGCTTTAAATATCCAATAAATTATGTGGGTGAAGAACAAATGAATTACAAAGATCATGCTATCATGACCCTTGCAAATGATTAAATATACTTGAAGCTTTTGTTTGTTTTATAGTTTGTGAACATCCATTATATGTTTTCTAAAATAGCATTTTCAGAACAGGTATCTCTAACTTAACTTTGAGATTTCTGATCACAAAGAATTTGAGGCTGAAAGGAAGAGAAGGAAGAATTAAGCGAAAACTGTATTGCTACATAGAAATTAGGAATTTGGTTTATTAATGGTTAAAACACTAATTTTCTCATATTATCTCAACAAGGCACAAACTAGGCTGTAGCTTCCCAAATACTTGGACACCATAAGTATTTTAATTTTAGAATGGCAGCCATATAAGTTGAGTTTGAGTTGATAGAAGAGATGGCACAGCACTGATAATACCTAATCTTATTTCAAATCCTATGCAGTCATTTTGCGCTTCTGTACTTATGCAAATAAGTCTTTGTCTTCTCTTGCCCCTAAATCTTCTCCATTGAAGACAGTTGCATGTGTACATTCCCTGCATTCTTTCTGAGACAATTTCTTCTCCAGGATGAGATTCTGATGCCACTAAATAGAGCTATTTCTCGATATACTTAGTGGATAAGATATGAATGCTGCTATTATATGCATTTGTTCAGTTTTTTCCTGCTCCCAACTTTCAACATTCTGAGACTATCTGGACTATGCTTCTTTTCTATATTTTGGCTTATTGGTATTTTCCAGTGAATTATGCTATAGGTGGAAATAAGGTAGACTATATAGTCTGTAATTATACACACACACATGCACACACGTACACGTATATAATTTTTTTTTTAAAAAAACAAATTTTATTAGTTTTTTAAAAAACAATAC
Source organism: Pseudonaja textilis (assembly GCF_049901715.1). NCBI lineage: Eukaryota > Metazoa > Chordata > Lepidosauria > Squamata > Elapidae > Pseudonaja > Pseudonaja textilis. Next base: position 196,840,326 of record NC_141991.1, on the reverse strand, counting down.
ACAAACAAACAAAACATAAAATATAAGAACATAAAACATCTTATTTAAAAACAGCATAGTTCCAGATTATCACGTTTCCATACAAACACAATTTGAAATACATATTTATCTTATATATTCAACTTCATATCTTTTTCCAACTTCTCTCTATTTCTCCCTTTCCTTCTATTCAATTATATTTCTTTTGTCTTGATTTCTATATCTTTTTATTCATTATGTACTTCCATCTGTCTTGTTTACAATTCCATTGTTCTCTTCCAACATTCTTCTAGAATTTTCAAACATAGACAAACAAAATATAAATACATAAAACTTCTTTTTGGAAAGCGGCTTAACCCCAGGTTACATCTTTTTATACAGACATAAATCAAATTCATGCTCACCTTATATACTATTTCATATCTTATTGAACATTCTATATTTTCTATATGTTTTCTTGCCTCTATTCACTCTCTTAATTCTATTTTATTTGTTTCATCTCAATTTAAATTGCTATACTTGCATCTTTTGTCCATTCTTTTTCAATTATCTATTTATCTTTTCTTTCTAATACAATATTTCTCCTGTAATATTGATTGAAGTATAATGCCTTTTTATCTTTCCCCTATATTTAATACTTAAAATAATACATACTTTCCATATTGATTCTGCTTAGTACATTCTAAATACTACATTTTAAAATAATGAAAAAAGAGAAATTATGCTTATAATATAGTAAAAACAATGTTCAATAAACTCTATTGTTAAATCTTAGACATTTTATACATTCCCTTTAATGTATTGTTAACTCATATAATATTCCAATTTTCTAACTCTATTTCAAATACTAATATCTACAATACAGTCTTATGTACTTTTGCAGAATCTTTTTTTAAAATTATATTTTACCCTTTATCTCTAAACCCCCCCCCCGTTTTTTAACATCTTGTTTTAAGCCTTTGTGACTTCTCTTCCCTTTTTCCCTTCCTTTCTTGTCAATTCTAGCCTTTTTACCCCCCCATCTCTTAATCTCCGCCCTCTTAGTCTCCCCTCTCTGTTGTATTCCTCTTTTCTGTTGCTTTCTGACATTGTATCGATTTTTCACCTTATTTTTCCCTTTCTTGGTTGCTTTTTTAAGTTCTGAATTCTCCATTTTCTTTCCCCTCTTTCTCTTTTCTTCCTCAACTAAGATTATTTGTCCATTAAAGATGGCTTCTTCTTCATCATCCCAACTTTCTTGTTGTTTTAAATCCTGATAGGTAGAAATAGCCATTTCTAAAAAATGAAAAATAGATCCAGAAGAGCCCTTGCCTTCTTGTTCCTCTTCTTTTAGCTTTTGGAATTCCATTTGTAATTCTTCAACAGATAATGCCATTATAATTTTTTTTTTTTAAAACAACCCAAATGTTTTTAGTCTTTCAAGGAATAATGTCCAAAAGTCACAAAGCAATCCAAATCAGGACAAACTGTTTCATTTAGCACTTTCTTCTTTTTATATTTTCTCTTCTTGGGGTAGAATTCAATTACACAGTTCCAAAATAATTTTTTAGAAGTCTTATTGCCATTTATTTCTAGTCTTATAAGCTCCAAGCCGTCTCCTCCAATAAAATCTTAATATAAGTTCTTTACCTCTCTCTTCCCACTTATAGCAAAAGAATTTTAGTTTTTAATTCCAATATTCAAAAATCTTTAATATCCCCTTGGCTTTCAAGTTTAGTTACCTTCTGTGCCAAAGCAGGTTTTTCGGCAGGAGAGTGACAAAAAATAACTTTCCCTTTCTGCTTTCTTCTGCCGCTTTTACGATCTTCTTGGGAAACAATGTATCGTATAAAAGATTAAATTGCCAGGGTATTTAGGGGTTCCTTATTGTCCCGGTTCAGCCAAAAACTTTCACTTTCTCTGACTTCCTCCTGCACAATCTTGTCCGGCTGCAAGTTTCTTTGTTGCCACATTACTGACCGCCGCTCCACCGCCTTTGGAAAAGGGAGTTGTGCCGGCTGAGGAGGGGGTTTGTGATGCCCCCAAGCCCCTACCCGGATCTCGATCGCGGATTCGCACACGATCGCGGATTCCTGCCGCCGCCGAAGCCTAGCAAACCGGAAGTCCCCACACACATATATAAATTTGTAGTTATGGTATCAGTGTGATAATTCATTTACATCTTCATCAGTTTCACCCAGAGAGATTTAGTGCCTAGTTTTGCAAGGTCAGACCCTTCCGCAGATACTGTAATTTGCTTATTGCTGTGAGGAATATAAAAACTTCTGTTCAGAGTTGTATGGAGACAATCAATCCCTATAGTTCAGTGTTTATGATCTTTGATAAATAGGATAATTGGGTATGAAAAGCAATTTATATGTCTTTTTAGCTACTTTTTTAGCTACTTTTTTAGCTACTATATATATATATATAGTAGCTAAAAAAGTAGCTAAAAAAGTATATAATGTCACATTAGCCAGAAGGAGAGTTTGCCAGTTATTTAAATATAGTCTGTTGTCCTTTGTTCTGATTCTTGATTTGAAACATATTGCCCCAGTTATTTTTAAGATTGTTTTATATGAATATTCACTTTTATAGAGCACAAGATAAAGCAGCAATGCAGCTTGGTGAACTAGAAGAGGAGATGGAGCAGCGTATACAGGCTACAGAACGTAAAGTCAAGAAGGAGGTGACTAATCAATGCTTACAATGCTAATGACTTAGAAAGGGTTGCTTCCCTTAACAAAATAAATAAAATAATTCCATTTTTTTGGCTTCAGATTTGATGTATGGATCATTTCTCTGCATTATTTTCCTCTTTAGTTTTGCCTCTAATGCAAAACAGTACAAAGCCAGTATTTTCTCTAACAATTGGTTCCATCATAACAATTGCTTCCATCCTAGTTCTTAAAGATCATGCGCAAATAGAAATATTTGGAATTGGGCTAATGTGGACAGCTTTGTTTCTCTTTCTACTTTCCATTCAACAATATTCTTAATTTCCATTTATTTACGGGTCTCTGGTTTCCTTGATATAACTTTTGGTAATTAAATCTCAGGAATAATTAAAAGGAAGAAAACTGTATTCTACATATTATTATAGAACTGAAGTTACAAATAGTTCTAACTAGAAATTTTGATCTCTTATCTTAAAATATGGTAAAATAATTACATACATTGACTACAGAAAATGCCTGTAGTTTTAGTGGTATTACTAAAGTGGTATCCTAGAACATCTCTGTATCCTTAGAAGATTTCTTTCACATAATCTCTGGTTGTCAAATCAGATTACTACTTCATTTTTATAGCTTTACTAGTGTGGTTGAATCCTTCCTATAATAACTAAAAATAACTACTTAGTATACTTAGTATAGAGTCATAAATAGTGGGCTTTTTAGGTCTTGTGGATAAGAAATCTGATCATGACCTGTTGTTAAGACTGCTTTTCTCCCATGAGCTGTTCAGAGCATCCAGAAGTGGGAGGTGCTTCAGTCTCTTATGGAAAGGCTGGGCTTAAAACTCTGGGACGCTCCTCCTCCTCCTCCTCCTCCTCCTCCTCCTCCACGGGACACCTCCTCAGCGTCCCCCAGTTTTAGCTCAGCCTTTGTGGTAAGAGGTTGTGCATTCCCTGACTGGAACGGTTTCTGATTCAGGTTTGCTCTTGGGTTATTTTAGCTTTTAAAAATCTTCCCCATTTAATTTGGCTTTTTCAGGCTGGTCCCTCTATTAGGCTACCTCGATTAGTTCAAAAAACAAACAGTTTCTTTGTAAATAGCGGAGCCTGCCACTCCGCAGGCAGCTTGAGGCTACCTCCACAGGCAGCTTGAGGCTACTGCCTCTAACTTTCCAATCGTCTTCTCTGCGATCATAGTGGAGCGCTCGTATCCGTGGCTCATTTCGTCTTGCTGTTTCATCTGACAGGAGCATTTAACTCGCAAGTTAGAGCCTCAGCAGCAGCGGCTCATTAGATGGCTCAGACATTAGCAACGGAGATTCTGCTTCCCGCCTTTTTCAACGGCTGGCTCAAGTTCACACCTAATTATCACAGGCGCCATTCCCCGCTGGTTTCCCTTTTTGGGGACCGGGGCAGTACCTTCCCACTTTGTTCTCCCTGGGTTTAGTTCTCCCTTGTCTGGCTGACGTTGGATAAGCAGGCTAGTCATTAAACAGGCATTTCTTTGCAATTGCCTTCGGATCATTTCTTTGGAGTGAAACTGCAAGTGCAATTTAAATTGCGGGACGTTTGGTTTTGACAGGAATGGATTACCTCAGATCCTGTATAGCTGGTTTCCCTTGTTGGGGACTAGGGATTCAGAAAGTTCTTGCTTGGAGCGCTTGGCGGTTTCCCTTGTTGGGGGCTCTTAGATACTGTTTACCATATGCACAGTTTTACATATAGATATAGGCATGTGTATATGTATACAGGCGTGTGTGTGTATAGATAGATAGATAGATAGATAGATATAGATATAGATATAGATATAGATATAGATATAGATATAGATATAGATATAGATATAGACTTACTCTCCTGGAGGAGCGTTCTACTTTCAACCACAGGGGAAGGCATCACCCCAAACTACTAATACTACTACTACTAATAATAAAAAAATTTAATTAAAAATTAAAGTCAGGGGCAAGAGAATCAGTCATCCACAATGGAAGGTGACAACGCCTTAAAAAAAAAGCAAAAAAAACCCGCTCCAAGACAAGTCCCGAGATAAGCCAGTGGGCCCCAAAAAGGCCTCTAAGGCGGAGGATAAGGATGCCCATAGACAGCACCTAGCTTTGGAAAGGCAATTGCAGAAACGAGCCAGGGAGGCAAACAAGATGTCTATGACACAACAATCTGATCAGGACCCAAGTCCATTGTTGGGGCCCTAGGACTTATCCACCCAGCCCAGGCAGGCTGTTTCTGGACAACTTCCCATAGGCACATCTCCTCCAATGAGCACTGCCCGGCAAATCCTAGAGGCAACCTTCACCCCCATGGTCGCCGGCCTAAGACAGGAGGAGGGGTTACCTGATATTATCCCCATCGAAATGAGGCAGTTGATGGAGATGGCGATTCAAAGGGGCATGGCGGTAGGAGTTCAGCAATCCATCAGGACCAGACACTTCTTGGCCGCTTCGGATGCGGGATCCCTGTCCGCTCGATCCTTTGCACATATGGGACAACATCAAACTCAGGTATTCCCCAATATTCCTAACATACCAGCCCAGGGCCTTTGGGAGGAGGTAGAATTTGAGGATCAGGATGTTCCCATGGTGGTGGGGTCGATCCATCAGATGGACTTGGTGTTGTCAGTGGCTGACCCACTAGAACGGGGAATGTTGGACGACGAAGGCCTCATTCCGGACCAACCTACTTTTTCTGGCCTTTTTTGTCCGCACCTCTTTAAATCCTTACTGTTCAAGGCAAAGAACACTGCTAAACTAGGCACATCAAACCCTCATCCATTGTCAACAGGGTCTCAGGATGAATCCGAGGAGCTAATATTCTCACAACCGGCTAATGAGGCGGAAAATATTCCTGTCCCTTGTATGTTTGCTGAATTAGTACAAAATCAATGGGCATCAGCAGCATCATACCCAGCCCCAACAGAGTACGATAAACGATATTATAATTTGGCATCAGAGTTTTCAATTTTTTTCAAAACGCCGGAGGTGGATGAGCCCATTGTGGCACTGGCCTCTTCTTCAACCTTTCCCGACGAGGCCGAGGAAGCCCTGAGACCGGAAGAAAAGAGCAGAGTTGGCACTCCGTAGGGCGCACGTTTCTGACGCCTGGGCCATTAGGGCAGCTACAGCGCCATCCTTTTTTTACTCGGTCCTCCCTCTGATGGCTCTTCCACTTGAGGGATATATTGCCGGCGTCAAATGTCAGAGCCCACCAGGACATAGCTAAAATTATTGCAGCAGCAGAATTCTCCGCCGATGCCACATTTAATGCAGTCAAATTCTCATCTAGGGCCATAGCGTTTCACGTATCAGCACGGAGACTGCTATGACTCAGACATTGGCAGGCGGATACCAAGCATAAATGCAAGTTGGCATCAGCCCCAATATCGGGGGATAAATTATTTGGCAGTGTCTTGGAGCCTCTCCTTATAGAGAATAGAAACAAGAAAAAAGTGCTTCCCCCTCTCTTTCGGAGGTCTGAAAACAGAACGCCCCAGTCGTTTCAAAGGGGTTCCTTTCGGCCCTACTATCAAGGCCCATATGTTCCTAGATCTCAGAGAACATCAGGCTACAGATCCAGTTTTAGAAAGGATAGGTCTAAATCTTCCGATAGAGGTCCATAGGGAGGTCAAAACACAAGAAACCGCAGAAGCACCAGAGGCCGATGTTTTCGTCACCCAAAGTGAGTCCTTGACAGCAGTTCCCATTGGAGGGTGGCTAAAATTGTTTGCTGATCAATGGGACAGCTCCACCTCTGGTGTGTGGGTCAAGGACACTATTAGGTTTGGTTTGGTGCTAGAGTTTCAAGCCTCCCCCCCCGAACTTTTTCATTAGGAGCCCTAGGTCCACAGACCCCATTAAGAGGCCGTTGATGCAGGAGGCTATCAATCATCTTCTACATATTCGGGCCATTAGAGAGGTCCCATCTGAACAGTGGGGTCACGGCTGTTACTCTCTATTGTTTGTGGTCCCAAAGAGTTCGGGGGTGCTGGAGGACAATTCTAGACCTCAAATGTCTGAACAGATCATTGGTTTATCGAAAATTCAAGATAACTACTCTCCAGTCCATTCTGCTCAGCATCAGAGAGAACGATGTCCTGACCTCCATAGATCTCACAGAGGCTTATCTACATGTACCAATTAGACCTGCTCACTACAGATATTTTAGATTCTGCTATTGTGATCGGCACTACGAATATATTGCCGTACCATTCGGTCTGGCTTCGGCCCCTAGGACTTTTACCAAGGTCCTCGCGGCCTTGGCTGCCTCACTCAGAATCAAATCTATTCACTTACAATGTTATCTGGATGATATTTTAATTTTGTCATCTTCCAGACATCAAGCAAAATTGGATACCAAGATTACTCTGGAGACCCTTCAGGGTCATGGCTTTTCCATAAATTGGAATACAAGCCATTTGATCCCCTCAACTAGGTTAGTTCATTTAGGGGCAGTGGTAGATACCGTGGAGGGCAAGGTCTTTCTCTCTCAGGACAGATTAAACAGTATCCAGTCTTTGGCCAGAAAGATCAGAGCCTTAAAGAGGGTTTCCCTGGCAGTGCTGTCTCAACTGTTAGGGAAACTGATTTCTTGTATTTCCATTGTGCCTTGGCTCAATTCCATTCTAGAGAGCTGCAATGGTTTCTGCTACCTTTCCAGCGATCCGGAAGAGCCACTTCCAACGTCCGGATAAAGGTACCGCACAATGTTCTCCAATCGCTCTGCTAGTGGTCAGAAAACACAACAAACAAGGGGTGTCCTTTCAAGGAACCTTACAGGGCAACGATCATAACCGATGCCAGCCCGGTAGGATGGGGAGCTCACTTCCAATCCCACACTGCGCAGGGAATTTGGACTATTTCCGAGCAATCACAAAGCATCAACCTGTTGGAGCTTCAAGCAGTTCACCTGGCCTTACGCAGCTTCTACCCCTTTTCCAATCATGCCATGTTCTGGTCATGACAGACAATATCACACCCAAGGCCCACGTAAACAGACGGGGTACCCATTCCAAATGGCCAATTTGTTCAAAGGGGCCGAGGCCAATCTGTTTTCGCTCAAGGCAGAACACATAGCAGGGGCCTTAAACACAGTGGACTGGCTCAGCAGGGCCACGATAGATCAGGCAGAGTGGCGCCTACACCTGTCTTTCTTCCAGGAAGCAGTGCGGAGGTTTGGGCAACCGGTGATTGATCTATTTGCCTCTCCTCGATGCCCAATTGCCCCGGTATATTTCAAGGTACCCGACTCAGGGGGCGGAGGCCGTCAACGCCCTGCATTGTCAGTAGCCTCCCAGACTTCTATATGTGTTTCCTCCACTCCTGGTAATACCCAGGTTGATCCAGAAGTTATTGGAGGAACGAGCGGAATTGATATTGGTCACCCCTTACGGGTCCAGACGAACGTGATTCGCAGACTTACAGGACCTGTCAAGAGAACAACCTTGGAAAATTCCACTGTCGAAAGTTTTCCTCTCCCAAGGGCCGATACTTCACCCGAACCCACATTGGCTCAGTCTAACCATATGGAGGTTGAGCGTAGCCGTTTAAGGGCCCAACAGATTTCAGAGGATGCTATTGCCACCATTCAAGCATCCAGACGGTCCTCAACAAATCGTATATAGGAGGCCCTGTGGTCCGCCTTCTGTCGCTGGTGCTAAGGGTCTAAGATCAACCCAACTGCTCCATCAATATGACAATTATTGGCCTTTTTACAGGAGGGGTTGACCAAGGGCCTATCTCCAAATACTTTACGCAGACAGGTGGTGGCTTTAGTCTTGGTGATAGCCTGGGGTGACCTCTGGTCCATAGTGCACCATCCACGTCCGCAGCTTTCTTAAGGGTGCTGCAAACTTATGACCTCCTGTAATTCATCGCTATCCCACCTGGGACCTCAACAAGGTGTTAACCGCACTTACAACTGGCCCATTCGAACCTTTAAGAACCGATAGTCTTAAATTCCTGACATATAAGGTGGCCTTCCTAATTGCAATCACATCAGCAGGGAGGATTTCCGAATTGGCGGCATCGTCAATGAGAAAGGACCTGTGCGTGTTTCATGCGGACAGAGTGATTCTCCTATTGGATCCATCGTTTACTCCTAAAGTAAATTCAGCCTTCCACAGAGCGCAGGACTTGGTGCCTCCAAATTTTTGTCTGAAACCATCTCATAGACTGGAGCATCAATGGCATCGACTTGACGTTCGAAGGGCCTTAAGCATCTATCTAGACCGCACGGCAGCATTTCGAAAATCTGAGACTCTATTCCTATCCTCCACTTTAATGCAAAAGGTGTCATTGACGACCATCGGTAGATGGTTGAGAGCCACCATAGCTAAAACTTACGAATGCCAGTCCATCTCAGTTCCTAAGGGCATTGCAGCCCACTCAACAAGGAGTGCGGTAACATCAGCAGCATGGGCCACACGGGCTTCCATAGATGAAATTTGCAGAGCGGCAACTTGGGCTTCAGCATCTCCCTTTGTCAGAAATTATAAAATTGATGTCTATGCCTCAGCAGATGCTTCATTTGGCAGAAGAGTCCTGCAGAGGGTCCACAGAGTTTAGGAGTGGATTTCGATCCAGACGGAGTCCCTCCCTAAGGACAGGCCAAGCTTTGGTATGTCCCACTTCTGGATGCTCTGAACAGCTCATGGGAGAAAGGGCATTGGTACTTACCTGATACGCCCGTTCTCTGTGAGCTGTGAAGAGCATCCAGCCTCACCCATTTCTTTCCGTCTGGTGGGGTTCCATTCCAGTCAGGGATCTAGATTAGGTGATGAGTCCTGGACTTTGGCACTCGGTCTTCGCAAAACGGGGATGCTGAGGAGGTGTCCCAAGGAGGAGGAGGAGTGTCCCGGAGTTTTAAGCCCAGCTTTTCCAGAAGAGACTGAAGCACCTCCCACTTCTGGATGCTCTTCACAGCTTACAGAGAACGGGCGTATCAGGTAAGTACCAACACCCTTTTTAGTTAGAAGGACCAAGATGTCAATGTAGATTAAAGCAGAATTTTTTTCTTCTTCTCCAAATCAGAACACAGTGTGTGTGTGTTTCTGTGTCTGTGTCTGCAGGTGAACTAAATTGGGGAACAAATTATCAAAATTCATGTACTGATAGGATGAAAGCCTTTCTTCTTTTGTACATGTGACACTGTATGATTGCTCCACAGGGTGGAGCTTGTGATAAGATGTTGTTTTTGTCATTTTGACAAAGGAGGGAAGCTTCTGTGGACACCCATGCATAGTGTAATTTATTCTTCCAAACAATGAACACATGAAAAATACAGTAAAAAAATGAATGCAAAATTCTGGGTTTAGTTTTGAGTACTATCTCTCAAAATAAGCAAGAGATTCTAGGATTCACAAGCTACCTTAAGTTATATTACGATTTTAAATTAGGTTCTGAAATAAATTTTGCAAAATATGGTTTATAGCTCAGTATATTGTATGAACCAAGCTAATTACCAGTAAATAAATTCTAGTTAAACTGATTTATGTGGATCTCGACAGCTAATAGCAATGGTATACAATAATTATAATCTTGGTTCTGATTATAAATTGCTTTTGCAGTATCCCTAAGTTTCAAAATATAGTGTTTTTCTCCTGTGGAGTAAGGAAAACTTTCTTTTAGAGAAGGAAAAACAAACCGTTGCAAGTAATGTGTGAACAATGGACATTTATGACTGCTAAGGAATGGTTTTGTATTTGATAAAACAATAACAAAGTGTAAATGGGTATTTTCTGCATATTAATTGCAATCTAAATATTAAGAGCAGCCTATAATTAGTTTGCTTATCATTCTTGAAATTCTGATCATCTTACTCTGTTCTTCACAAATGTACTGTTAAAAAGAAAGACTCCTCAAATGTAAATGCAAGATTGCTGTGATATTTACTTTGTGGGATAGTTCTGAATTATCAGTTTTACTAGTACATAGTTTTTATTGAAGCAAGGATGACTTGTGACACAGTCAAATAGTACCTTGTGTGCTAATAATTATTGTAGAGTATGTGCTTCGCATTTATTTCCAGGTGGCAGAGAAATGAAATATGTACTATAGCAAATCTTTGGGCTTATCTAGTCGTATATGAATGCTTTAAGATTGGCCAAATATTTTTGACTGTATAATTAGAACAGATACGTGTTCTGCTGAATTAGAACTGCTTAACTCTGCCATTTGTAATTTAACAAATGTGTAAAATGTTTCAGGAGAAGCGTAAAGCAGAAGAAGCTTTGAATGATCTCAAGCGTCAATATGAAACTGAAGTGGGAGATCTCCAAGTGACAATAAAAAAACTAAAAATGGTATGTACACGGGTGGGTTTCTACCGGTTCTGTGCACCTCTGTAGAACCGGTAACTCTGAAGAGCAGCAGATATAGAACCGGTTCTATGTCTGCTGATGTTTTTGCCCACCCGCCCACCCGGGCTCTTACCTGATCTTTATTTCCTGATTTTTCAACTTCAGCTGCCGAATGAAGCACAGCTGCAGTTAAAAAAGCAGGAAAAGAGGGCTGTTTCAAAGGCTGCTTCTCTGCACGCAGCGTGCTGATGACGATTTACAGGCATTTGGCTCTCAGTAGCACATCATAAATCACCAAACCTCGTAAATCCCAAACCAGTAGTTAACCCTGTCATATCCCACCCCTGTATGTACACACTTAATACATGGGGAAAAGTGCATGGTTAAATAGACCCAGGCCTGATTCTCTGTAAATGTTCTGCTATCTTTCAAGCAAATAAGCAGACAAGAAGACTTGACTTCCATCTTATTGAAATATGAAGTTCACATATTTTAATCCTTGAGATAACAGAACAAAGTGATACTTCCTTAAAAAGGAAAGGAACTGTGTTCTATGGTGTGGTTATTAATTAGAACTAAATAGCCTTAATTGTGCCCTTCACCCTTTTTACAAGGCAATTCGTCTTTAGTTATTTCAAAAAGTGGGAAGTTACCTCTATTGTATTTGGGAGTAAATCTGCTCATTGAAGTCTTGGGTTTCTGTCTGCAGTTCCTACTCTGAATAACCACAAATAAGAATCTTTTGACCTTAGTGAGCCTTTCTCCAGTCACATGCCTTTTGGTTACTCATTTCCCTAATAATAACAGTTTTTGACAATTACGTTTTTGAATTATCAAAGCATCTGTTAAATCTAAATAGACTTTGATCAGCTTAAAAGTAAGGATTTAGCTTCTAGCCTAAAATGAACAGCAATTCCTTTTGTTGACAGAATGGGAAGCCTTTCTGTGAATTGAAGATCAGTTAATTCTTACTTTCCAGTAATTATTTTAATTTTTCAGTTATCATTATGCAATAGTTCTTTGTTCTTCAGTTATTCATTGCTACACACCTTAAATTATTTGTATCAATAATAATGACTCATGAAATTAATGACTAGTTTAATATGTAGTACTGTTTCAAGTTAGTTTTTAAATTAATAAAAGTAGTTTATTAGTTTTAAAAGCTGCCCTCAAATAACCTATACAGAAAGCAGTTGAGTTCTTGAGTATTTTTGTGAAAGGTTTGATTCCCTTTGCATTGTTGTGAGGTAATCAGATAAATTTTCTTATAGTGTTTACATTTTCTTTATTGTTTACAGCTTGAGGAACAATCTAAACACATTAATCACAAAGAAGATTTGGCAGTATTAAAAAGAAGGATACATGATCTGACCTTGGTATGAGTTTCTTAAAATTTTCTCATTTCAACATAACTAGTATTTTTGTTGCCTCTTCTGGCTTGGTGAAATTTGACATTTTCTTGAACTGTCAGGGAGTTCAAATGAATGAATAGAATTTTAGGGAGAAAAAAACAATTTTCTCGGGTATATGGTGTGTTTAGCTCCATATACAGTATTAACAACTAGTTTAGTGGGTAAGTGGTGTATGTAACAATAAAATACAGACTGGGCCTTAGATGCAGACATGTTTTTCTACTGGTGGACAGTGAGATGGAATTTTTATGATTCTGTGGCCTTGTGTCATGAATTCTAGGGAGTTTTGAAAAGCCACAAACAGATTTTGTGGTAAAAGAGGTTGGGTACAAATGGGAAACCAGTGCAGAAATAATTAATCCCTTTATTTTAAACTGGTGACTGTTCAAGTAGTTCACAGGTTGGTGAAATAATTTATCAAAGTAGCCATTCAAATAATCATAAAATTGGTTTAATTTCATGAATCATCATTGCATGAATTACTGTTTTTGAATGTTTTGTTTTTAAAATTTCTGTTTTTAGGAAAACCAGAAACTTAAAAAAGATCTTATGGAAGCACAGACAAATATAGCTTTCCTTCAGAGTGAATTAGATACTTTAAAAAGTGATATTGCAGATCAAAGTTTGAATTCAGAAAGGTAAGGAAATATCTTTAGAGATACAAAGTAAGTTGTTGTTGGTAAAAAACCAAACTAATTCCCCCTAAACTATTCTTTTTGCAGAGATCTAGACATGATCAGAGAGTACACTGAAGACAGAGATAGCTTGGAGAGGCAGATAGCAGTATTACAGTAAGCTGCTAAATAATTCTGTTTTTAAAATGTTTTCATTTATAAATTTTGATATTCAGAAGTTAGGATCTCCAGTGGGGAAAAGAAACAGTGCTTTCTTTATCTGTGAAAGAGGAGCTCTTTTTTGCAAAAGGTGTCTCCAGTTCCCTGATCTATATTTTAATCAGCCTGTCTGTAGATAAAACTTAGTCAAAGTATTAAGCTGCATGTGACATTATAGGAAACTGGTAAGATCTTTGGAAGCATTCCTTTCTTCAGAAATAAAATTTAATCATTTTTATATATTAATTTTTATATCTCTCTCGACTAAAGTCTATAATCTTACAGGTTTTTAGGTTCACTGCATTTTATTTATTTATTTGTATGTTCCTTTCCAAAAGGACATATTTATTTAAAACATTTATTTAGCTGCCCATCTTCTAACCAATGTTAGGCAGGTTTCAATCAAAATTTAAAACAACATAAAGAACCATATTAAAACTATAAGACTAAACAATTAAAACAGTGGTTATTACATTACATGTAACATCTTAATATTACATTAAGACATTGGTCCAAAGTACCTGAAAATACAGTATAACAACCATAGTATCTCATGCTTATTTAGTTACTAATACCTGGTTGAATGTTCATGGCAGGGTAAAATGAACTGGAGGAATTGAACCAATCTGCAGTAAAATAGATAAATTCAAATTGAATAATTCTGTCTGAGAACTAAGATGGAGGCTTTGTTCCAAGAACACATGACTACTGAGGTGGCTACCTAGAATCAGTCTTCTCCAAATAAGCTTTTAAATAACCCCTCTGGAATAACCTACTTCGACCTTATTCTATGATCTTTGTGGTGACATATAAGCAGTGGGTGTTATTGCAGTTCTATATTTTTTTAAAGAGATTATTTGCATTGTGAAACAGTCTGTTTATGACTCATTAAAGCACCTACATTATTTTCTTACTGCATAGAGACTGTGGAAAGGCTTCTTCTGCAACTGTGGGGTCTTGAACAAAGCTGTTTCAGTGAGGCAGGTGTGTTAGGTCCCCACATATTCCAAAACACATTCATATTCAAAATGTGAATCTTGAGCATTGCAGAGGCCCAATACCGTGTTTCTCCAACAATACGACCCCCCAGCATGTTTTCTAGGCATAAAATTAAATTAAGCCCCTCCCCCCAAATTTAGGCCTATTTTAAAACATGCGAAATGGGGGGGGGAGGGCGGAGGGGAATTTGCTGTTAGGAACGCCCCGCGGGCAGCCACACCTTGCCACCAGCCGCTCCTAACAGCTGATCATGGCGGAGCACAGAGGGCTCCCTACCCTGCCAAGCGCTTTTGCTGCAGACCCGGGTAGGTGTTGGTTGCAGGCCAGGTCAGCGGGCGGGTGGTGGTGTGGATGTCGGCCTCGGCAGGGTACTTTAAATCGCGAGACCTTTGGCACCCGCCGCTGCTGCTTCCTCCACTGCTATTGCTTTCCCTTTGCATTCCTCCACTGGCAGCGTTTCAGCCACTTCTCTGGCGGGGGAGCCGCCTCTGTAGCTTTCATGGTTCCCTGGCCCCTCTCTCGCCAGCACTGTCTCCAACAACAGAGGCAGCGCCGGCAGGAATCGTGGAAGCTACAGAGGTGGCTCCCCCGCCTGAGAAGCGGCTGAAACACTTCCACGGTTCCCGCTAGTGCTGCTGCTGTTCTCTCGCCAGTGCCGGTGGGAACTGTGGAAGCTACAGAGGCGGCTCCCCCGCCTGAGAAACGGCTGAAACACTGCTGGTGGAGGAATGCGAAGGGAAAGCAACAGCAGTGGAGGAAGCAGCTGCAGCGGGCGTCGAAGTTCTTGTGGTTTAATGTGCCCTGCCAAGGCCGCCACCGCCGCCACCCGCCCGCTGACCCGGCCTGCAACCAACACCATACCCAGGTCTGCAGGAAAGGCGCTTGGTCGGGGTAGGGAGTCCTCCACGCTTTGCCAGGTCAGGAGTGACTGGTGGCGAGGCATGGCTGCCTGCAGGGTGCTCTAGGCAAGGGTGTGTGTGTGTGTGGGGGGGGAGAAATTAATTCACCCCCGAAAAGACGGCCTAGCCGTTTTTTCGGGGCTCAAAAAAAAAAAAAAAAAGACCTAGCCTTATTACATGAGAAACACGATATTTATTTTAGAAATAAATGCCATTTTTGTTTCTTCCTGTATACTGGATTTCATGGAAGCATTCTGAGGGGTTTTTGCTCTTTTAAAAGTTTTATCTTGATCACGTTGCTGTGATAACTTTTGGATTTCAAAGTATTATGTTTTAAACATGGGAGAACATTCAAAAGTGGGCTCCCCACCTTTATTGGTTGTGTAAAATAATACAATCAGTTCTGCTGCTTCAAAGTGCTTTAACTTTGTACAGGTTGAGGCTTACATACAGACAAAAAGCAAAACTTAGTTGCAGCAGACTGCTCAGAGCTTCACTAAATTATTTTACTACCTTATGCATTTTTAATAATTCGATAACTATGCCATTCTTTCCTAACTTGATGCCTTCTAGATCTGAATTACAACTCCCATCCCATATCAAACTCTGAGAATGATGAAAGGTTGTAACCTAAGATACAGGGAGGATTTCAGAATCAATGAGGGTGATGCAAAGGGGCTTTATGGCGTTTAAAATGAAAATTCTCATCTCTTCTGTAGTGCCTTATCATGTATGCACAGTACTTTGATTTGTCTTCCTGTTCATTTGGATTGCGGGCCTCGTTTTTCGGATTTGCAAAAAGGCAGTGGAATAGGGAATGAAAAATCAGCAGTTCCTTGGCCCTTCTCAAATGAGCAAACATGGAGCAATTATAGGAGCAATTATTTCTTTTTCCTGTTTTGGGTTAGTGGTACCCACATATATGATAACCATTATAGGATTATAATAAGGGTGTACTAACACTGAAAGAGAGCCATTTTGGTGTAGTGGTTAATGCATCAACTAGAAACTGGGAGATTGTGAGTTCTAGCCCTGCTTTAGGTGAAAAGCCAGCTGGGTGTTCTTGGGCCACTCTCTCTGTCAGCCATAAGAAGCATGCAGTGGCAAACTGCTTTCAAAATTTTGCCAAGAAAACTATAGGGGACTTGTCCAGGCTGTTGCCAGGAGTCAAAAACTGACTCAAAGATATACACATAGGAGATATACACATAAAAGATGTACACATAAAACTGACTCAAAGATACAAACATAGACAGAGACACATTTATCAAACCATTTATTGAACCATTCTGCCATTTTCCTAACCTTTATCAAAGGCACATGAAACCTCTTTCATTCTCTTATTTTTGTTGAATTTCTTAACACCAACTTAAACTGCAATTGCTAGGGTTGACTTCTTGTAAGGCAATTTTTCCTTTCTGTCTTTATTTTAGGTCAGCTAACAGGAAACTACATGACAGTAATGATGGCTTAAGAAGTGCATTAGAGAATAGTTGGAGTATGTATAACAGATCACTGGTAGGTTTGAACATTGCATATTCAACATGTAATTAATTATATGTTAATTAGTATCGTTTTTTTCTTTTAGACATCTCAGTGAAACACCTAAATTGGAGTCAGTGAAATATAATAAATATTCTGGATTTCTGTCCAAACTGTCCTATGCTTTTTAACCTGGAAATAAGCCATGCGTAGTTAATGAGGCATAAATATACATATTTTCATAGGATAACTCCTTGTCTATTTAGAACCTCTCCCCTGAATTATTTAGAATTGTATCTTGAGAAAAAGTTTTGGTTATTGAATCTAATGTTATTCATTTTATAATTTTATATTTTTTATTATTAAAGTAGGTAGCATGCACATATAGAATTATTTTATTTCATAAAACAAATTATTTTGGGGAAAACATTATACCAAAGGGATGCTTCATTTATATCTCTACCCTTGCCCCCAATTAGGCACATAACGATTTAATATGTTTTTGTTTTGAATTTTCCAAAATTGAAATAGCTGTGATGAAGAAAAAATGTTTTGGTAGATAAAGATGATCTTAAAACAACTTTTTCCAGGTTATCTGAAAACTTTCTAATTCATGTGTGTATTTTTCAGCGTCTAACCAATATTTCCCCTGGAAACACAATGTCCAGAAGCAGTCCCAAATGTGATCGTGGCCATTTCCCCCAAAATCCACAATATGACAGGTAGAATTGATTATATCTTTAAAATTATGCAGTTTGAAAAACTGGATATATATATATATATATGTTAAATACGGTAATATCCTAGTCAAGCAGTTTTCTTCCTTTCAAATTCATTTCTTTTTCTAGAGCTTCATGATAAGGTTGGTCTTATTCTTAGGTTCAATCTCTGGCAATCCAAGAAATGGTCTAAAATAATGAACATAGAATAATAGGGTTGGAAAGGACCTTGGAGGTTTTCTAGTTCAATCGCCTGCCCATGGCAGGAGATCCTATATTATTTAGAACAAAATGGCTGCCCAGTCTCTTCTTGAAAACCTCCAGTGGTGGAGGCAAGCCGTTCCACTGATTAATTATTCTCACTTAATAAAAGCTATTTTATTGTTGCTGTGCATAATTAAACAATGAGGTGCCTGAGCAAAATTCTGAGTCTACAGTTCTTATTTTCAATACCTGGAATGATCTGAGTTCATGACATTTCCACCTCTGATGTTCCTTTCTTTATTTCAACAACCTCATTTAGGTCTGGAAATCGATTTTGGATTAGCCAGCAATCTTTCATAAAACAATTACAGTTACTAAAAATTGAAGGACAGAGTGATGTTAATCTGAGGTATCCAAAAATCCAAAAGGAATCTGGTAGCACCTTTTTATAGCAACATGCAGTGCAGTAGAATGACTAGATTGGTGTAGATTTAAATTAGGGCGAGATCAACTGGAGAGAAAAAGAGAATATTTGAGTGGTAACAACCAATGATTGTCTGTCTTTTAGTAGATTCTTCTGAGAATCAATCTTGATCTCTAGATTTGTCTGTTGATCTTGCTGAGTGGGTAATTTAATCTTTGGAGTGCATAGTTTAATTCCAGTCTCTGTCAAGAACAAATGTGGTGTAAAACCTAGCTTTATGGTATGCTCAAAATGGAAAGTAGAAGCAAGTAAGATACTCATGGCAGTCTGTAGTTTCCTATAGTGTAAAGGTGGCAACCTTAAGACTTGAGGTCTTCAACTCCCGGAATTCCCCAGCCAGCATGTCCGCAAGTCTTAAAGTTGCCAAGGTTGGACACCCCTGCTATATGTATAACATAATATTTATGGTAACTAATATACAACATTGGTTGCCTACCCTATGCTGCTCTCTAGTGGAATCGAATGATCATCTAACAAGGGACATGATTGGGAACAGCTCTATTGGATTTTGTCCCTGAAAAATCAAATACAGTCCCTTTTGTCCCTGGATTTTCCTGAATTAAAGATAATACTTCTCATTCATTAATGATTTTGAATGGGAGCCTAGAATTTTTACTCTCTGGAATAATTTTGTAAATGTAAGACTTGGTATTATGTATATCACCTAAGTTAAGAAGAAGGCTTCAAGAAATACAAATTTTCTATAAGTTTCCAAAACAGTCTCTCTGGCATGCTTTTTGAAAAAAAAAAATGCTTTAAAGAGATGTGTGTCCTATTCAATGTTAAGGACAAAATTTGAAGGACTTTGAACAATTTTTTCCCTTAAATACGTTTCTTAAACTTGAATGCTGACAAATTGGGATATAAATACCTTAGTGAAAAAAGCATATAAAAATAAAGTAGGTCTTAACTTCTTTCCTGTCGTATTTTATTTAAATGTTTTAGCATTGTACCTCGAAAGATGTTTAACTACGATTAGACTACTGTAGTGTAATGGAAAAGGATAACCACATTACATACTAATGTTAAAATAGAAGTTGTAAGTAACTTCTAAGTAACCATTGGCATGTAGGTCTGCTCTCCTGATTTATTGTAACAGTATAATTACTCATATCCTTTGTATATTTCCCCATGTGAAATATAATTGGCTAAATGTTTAGACTAGAGGATCCCAGCACACTTCCTCAAATTTGTTCCATAGCAGATGAATCCCTGTGAGGTAGGCTTGGTTCCAAAAGTCATTTCTCCTTATATCCCAATCAGGTTGTCTCATTCATCTTACGTGGATGAAGAGTATGACTCCCTCGCACTTTGTGATCCAATGCAGAGGATAAATTGTGAAGTTGACAGCTTGCCTGAAAGCTGCTTTGATAGTGGCTTGTCTACATTAAGAGATTCCAATGAATATGATTCAGAAGTGGAATCCAAGCATCAAAGAACATCTCAGAGAACACAGGGTCTGCAGGAAAGCTTCCCGGGTGATGCTTCTGACACAGACGTAAGCTATGGAGTGTGTTAACCATACATTTAAAAATGTTCAGATTGGTGTTTAAAAGCAGAATCACCTCCTGCTTTTCAGACAGTGAACTAGAACCTCATATAAGATGGAAATACGTGTGTTTAAATATGTCAAGGAACTGCAGGTTTTAAGTTTAATGTGGTTAATTGACCACATTATTTTTGTGGTTGCTCCTCACAGAGTTTTGGGGGAAGAGTGCATGCTTGCTTATTTATTCATTGCATCCCATCCTGTAGAATGACATAGTAAAAAAAAAAAAATATCCATCTTATGTGGTGGTCTCTCATGAAAAGAAGACACTTCGCAAAGTTGTCTTGGGATGAGAGCGCAGAGAACTCCGAAACCCTCTTTTATTAGAAGCAATCTTTGTTAACGTAGCAATTTTGTTAATGTCCTATCACAAACGTATTACATCACACAACATGCACTGATCATTCGCATAAAGCATACAAGGCTGCAGAGTTTAAGTTTGCTACAGTTCTGGTTAAGAAATGGCAACAATTTGTCCTTGCTCCTTGCTCCGTGTTCCAGCCAACTACCAGAAGGCTCCGTTGTCCTAGCACGTACACAAAGAACAAAGAATCATAGTCCCCACAATCTTAGCCTACAGGGAAGAGACTGTCTAAAATTTTAATAGATGGAATGGAATAGAGGAAGAATTTACTCCAATTCTCCAAGGGGAATCTGTAAATGCTACTCATACAAATGAAAAAAAAATCTTGTACGACATGTATCAACTGAGAGTCAAATTGGATTATGTCAGTAGTTCGATCTCTCTCTCTCCCTCCCTCTCACTTTCATTAATAATAGTGTTTTCCAAGGCAGGTTAGTTACACACCTTGTTTTCTGCAGGTCCCAGACATACGAGATGAAGAGATATACAGTCCTGATGACGTAAACACAGTATTGTTTTCGAAGCCCAACCAACCAGTCAGTCGAAGCAGTTCTGGAGCTTCAACAAGGAAACACATCCCAGCATTCTCTCCACAGGTATCAACTATAGAGTGCCATATTTACTCTTAAAATCACGATGGCTGAGATTGAAAGGGCACCCTTCAGAACAACCGAAATGTCAGTGTATTCAGTGTATCCTGGAAACTTTTAAGCTCAGATTCTTTTTTGCTTTCGCATGTGTCATTTCATTTTTTCACTTTTTACTGTCGAAAGATATTTTCCATGTGGCATGAAGGAGCAGCTGATGGAAGTCTGAGCCTTTTTTTTTTCAGTAAAGAACTAATCATGTTATTCTTTTGATGATACATTATCCTAAGGCATATTTTATTGAATAAATAACTATAACTAGGTTCATAGTACAATGCATTGTCAGGACCAAACAAGCTTAGCTTAGCATAAGCATCCGGTACTATGGATGCTTTTTCAGATGCAAGCTTCACTGATTTTATTGGCTGTCAGATTATTATTTTACAAAGATCAGTGAAATCTTCAGAAAGGGTATGCCAACATCTTGTCTTGTTGTTATGTAACTGAGTTTCTGAAATTTTATCTTTGAAAGTCCTTTATAACTTAAACTTTAAAAATTAATCCAAACAAAAAGAAGTCCTCCAGTTAAGGCATGTTATCTAATATAAAAATGTACTTTATGACATTTTTATAATCCATTGTAAGACATGAAACACCTTTAAACATAATTTTTATTAAAAGAAAATTTTACAGAGGATTAAAAAATTAGTAATTTAAACAGAAACAATAGAGAAATGAAAAATGATGTAAAATAAAATAAAAAGTGAGGAACTGCAAAAGAGAAAGAAGAAAAGATATCTAAAGAAGTGACTTCTGTTCTTCTTTGCAGCAGTTATATTCATGTCACCTTCTCCACTTTTATAAAATCTCATTTTTAATCAGTAAATCCAGAAATCACCAGACATAAAGACACAAACTACTTTAAAATCTGTCGGAGGTCCACTAGACCAATCTTCCCTGCCTGTTCTCCTTTAAAACTGTTGGAGGAATAGGGAATACACCTCTGAGTTCTGACAAACTTGCTCAGACTTCATCCCTGAACTCAACAGTAAATTATAGATCTCCAGACACTTAATCTTTAGTTCAGTTTCTCAGTTTGACTTGGCAGAAAGCTTGCAAATACAGCTTGGCTAGATTAGAGAATTTACTGCAGATGATAACAAAGCATCCCATGTAACAGCCGATTGCTCATTGCAGTGCAAAGACCTCAGGGAGTTTTATATTTTCTCAAGGCTTTAAATTCAGGCTTCTTGCTCTCACCCTTTTGAATTAAGGGTTATTTGGTATGTTGTTTGGTGACTGAGAGTTTGTGATATGTTTGCATAAGGCTCATCTTCAGTCTGGGAATTCCTAATTCACATTTGCTAACTGCATCCTTTATTTTCTTGGCCAAAACAAATATAAAGGGAACCATATTGGGAAGGCTTATTTACTCCATTGTTTCATTACTGATAGCTACCCAGATGACCCTCTTTGTTCCAAAGTTTTTATTTATTTATGTATTAATACCATAAGAAATACAGAAATAGAAAAAAAAATAGTAGGAAAGATAAGGAAAAGGAGAGGGAAAAGTGAGGAAAAAGAAAAAAAAGGCATTTATTTCTGACTTCCGTTGATGCTGTAGAAAATAATAATAACATCAAACCTCAACTTTTTATTTTTACATAATAGTATGAACTAACCATTTCTTTAACAAAACCCAAAGTCAAAGTTTCATTTTTTCCCACCTTGAGCACAAAGTCCAGAAGCGGCTTCAAGTAGAAACAAAAGTAGTTGTATTTTTGTCTTTAATCAAAGCAGCTGGTTTAGCCATCTCTACTAACTCCATCAACTTCTGCAGCCATCAGATGACCCTTCATATAAGCAAGACATCAGTTCATTGGCCTTCAGGACTACCAACAATAGAAAGTCAAATTTTTTATGAGTCACTCCTTTTAAAGGCAGTTATGGTTTGTGGTAGCAGATTTCATATTATGCAGAGTGGAAATACATATTTTTATGTTGTTACTAAATCAATGTTATTGGATATGTGGGCATGGATATGTGGGCACTGTATCTTTTATAAATGATTAGGAAGTATACTTTTGAACTTGTACAAGCTCAGCATCTCTTTCAATTTCTCTTTTTTAATGACATCATTTATTAAAGCAGCCATATCTTTAAGTGAGCCTCACTTGCCTGGAAAAATGTGATAGCAGCTTTAATATGTAGAGCAGTTGCATTAGCATGGGTTTTTTTTAAAAATCTTTCCTTAAAGAATGTTCAAAATATGTATAGCCCTAGTGAATCTCCTGAAAGAAAAAAAGAAATTCTAATTTTTCTCACCTTTAATTTCTGTATGAACGGATGTCATGCTACCACTTTTTAAAAGGCTTTGATTGACAAGGAAGTCCCTGCATCCTTCAGTTATTTCTTTGATAACTTTAGTTAAATGGAAAGATGTATAGCTTTCAGTATTCTAAACCAGTGGTCCCCAACCTTTTTTTGTACCAGGGACCAGTTTCACGCAGAAACACTTTTTCGAGGACCGGTTAGGGTTTTTTTTAATTTATTTTTAATTTATTTATTTATTTATTTTATTTTATTATATATTCCACTCATTGAAAAGCTAGTTATGACTTAATTTAATTATAATCAATGTTGGATTGGATTTAATAATCATTAATAATGCAGGCATGATATTCCCCTCTGAAAAAAAAAATCGGGGCCGGCCAAAAGAGACCCCACACCACGCTCCAAGAAATCGCACACACAATACCAATGCTACACACCCTTCCTTTCCAGCCGGTAAGTGTGGATCAGCTCCGGAGCTGGGCAGCCGCTTCCCTGGTGGCGGGGCCGAGGCTGCCGCCCACGGAGCGCCCGCTGCTTTCCCTCGCCAGGGCCGGGCAGTGGCGTGTTGCTCTGCTCTGCATGGCTCCTGCCTGGCAGTGCGCTTCTCGGCACAAGGCAGTCGGGTTGTGCAAGGAGCCCGGCCGGCCAGGCGAGAGGAAGGCAGCGAGGGCCCTGCCGGGCTAAGGTGAAAAACCCACTTGGCAAGGGGCCGGGGAAGCCTGCAGGCGGAGGACCAATCACGATGGGAGGCAGAGATTCGGCCGAGGCCGTCAGAAGGAGAGATGGCTGGTCTGTGGCTCCCCAGCTCCCTTTTCCTGCTGCTCACCTGAGTGGCCTGTAGCCGCGTGTCGGTGAGGCGATCGAAGAAGATCTTCACCAGAGCCTTGACCAGGTTGCCGGCCGCTTCTGAACAGGGCGAGGGCAGTTCGTGCAGATCGAGGTAATCGGCGGCAGCGTAGCCTCGCAGAACTCCTGGCATAAGCCCGGCGAATTGGGAGCCTCCTTCTTAGGGAAAGCAGCTTCTCCACAGCTACCATGTCCCCCTTTTCTCCAGCCAAGCACGGCATGGAGCTGACGTTTTTGGTCGAGCGAAGCTGAGGGACGGCATCAAAACCAGCGCTTGATCCAGCACGTCGGAACAAGATGGACCGAAGCAAAGTAGGCGGCCCGGTCCCAAATGATCCACGGACCGGTACTGGTCCGCGGACTGGTGGTTGGGGACCCCTGTTCTAAACTGTACTATACTGCAGGATTTATAGAAAGCATTGCAATATTGACACTGCAATATTTGTGTTTTCATTTTCACTCCCATCCCAATGATGTCTGATGAAATATTTTCATCATGCTAGTCTTCAGTAATGAAGATGATCGTCATATCTAGAATTATCACCATAACCAATTAAGTGATTGGTTAGTACGTACACACACACACACACACATACACACACACATATACACACACATATATACACGCACACATGCTATTTGTTGCTCCAGCATTGGTACTGACAGCCTGACATGTTTTAAAAATAAGATTGCTGAATCAAAGCTTATTATTATTTTAACGTCAATATGGTACATGTTTTGCTATATTAGGTTGATTCTATACACAGCAACTCCAGATATCCAAGCTCAGAGAAGGCCTACAAGATAGTTCTTGCTGGGGATGCAGCTGTTGGAAAATCTAGCTTTCTTATGAGGCTTTGCAAAAATGAATTTCGAGGGAATACCAGTGCAACCCTGGGTATGTTTTTTTTTATTCTCCTTTTTCTAGGGCACCCATAACTGCCTGAGCTAATTGATGAGCTTTGAAGGTATTTTCCCCTCAAAATACAAATACTATGTTCTGATTATAATAGTTTGTCTTTCAATCACCTCTACATTTGACTTTTTCCAGGGACCTTAAGACATCATAGGTGGCTTTGTCCTGACTTATCTAAAAGCTTCTGTTGAAGTTAAAGGGAAACAGGAGCAGACAGTAAAGTGACAGACAAATGGAGATATAGTTAGATCCTTTCTCCAAAATCCCTCCACCACTTTAATAATATAAATTTAAGTGTTGTACCCAAAATGTTGTAAAATAATTGCTGAGCATCCCAAGAGTAAGATTATAAAAAAGAGAAAGAAAAAAACACATTTGACCAAAAGTGTAATATAGCTTTTGACACTGCATTGTTTTGATACAAAATGTGAGAATTTCCTGAAAGAACAATTAAATACTGGGACAATCTGCTGGAACAGTGGTGGATTTCAATTTGTTTTGAGTTTTCAATAAATATTCATTTGTTGGGATTGATTTACTGGATTCCTGCACTGAGTAGCAGATTAGACTAGATGCCTTGTAAAATGTAGACCCTATTGCAGTTTTTAAGGTGGGCTGTTACAGAGTTATACCGCATTTTTTGGTGTATAAGACACACTTTCCCCCCACCCAAAAGTGGGTGGAAATGTCTGTGCATGTTATACAGTTAATGTTGCCTAAGCAACATGGAATGGGCCGAAAATGGGGCACAGGGAGGACGAAAATGGGGAGCGTGGAGGCCGCAATAGGCGATCGCTGTAGCCTGAAACAGCTGATAGTCAGGAGGTAATCGGTAATCCAACCAGTAATCAGCTGCTTGTGCTAAATCAGTTTGTGCTGAAGCTGATCAGGCTGTTTGCTGTTTGCTGCAAGGAGGCGAATTGCTGGGAGGCAGAGGCAGATTTTTTTTTCTTGTTTTCCTCCACAAAAGTTAGGTGCATCTTATATTTCGGAGCGTCTTATAGTCTGAAAAATATGGTAAATCTGAAGATCAGCAGAAAAGAATCCAAAATAAGACTACAAGCAGTTGCCAATGGAAACTCCTTGAATGACAGATCCGCAGCATGTCCTCTCTTCTGGCATAGTTTTTTAATGCTTTTTCCCAGACAATTTCGTTCTTTCTGTTTCTTCTCCCCTGCTAACCTCAAGCTACAATAATTAGCAAGCCAGGTTTAGCCTTCTTCAAAAACCTACATGCCCATGACAATGAAATGTTGAGATCTTCAGCTCAAAGATCTCCTAAAAGGAGCTCCCAAAGGGTCATTTCCATTTGCAGTTGTCCTTTTAGTGGCAACGTTATCAGGACAGTAACTTTATTGAGCTCCAGATCTCAGAAGCGTATGGGCAAATGTCATCTGTTGGAAACAGAGTCAAAGACTTAATTCTGTGAGGGGGAAGTTCTTTCTCATATTTGGAAGCAGCCAGATAGCCAGGTGGTGCAGCACAGTTTTCTCCTTTATTATATCTTTTTTTCATCCTAGACACTGGGCTTGTCAACTGGAAGGTCGACAGTTCAGGATCCAAGCACTTTGAGCTCCCTTCTTGCCCAAGAATTCTCAGTAATGCTCACTTATTTACCCCAGACTATATTTTTAGGTTTAATCCTATAGATAAATAACAAATTCTTAACCTTCACTGAATTAAAGAATGACAATGCAGTGCATTAAAGAATGTTGTTTATTTTAAGGGGTTGACTTTCAAATGAAAAGACTCATTGTTGATGGAGAACCTACAGTGCTACAGCTTTGGGATACTGCTGGTCAAGAGAGGTTAGTTAAATTTAGCTGATTTTGTTTGAAATAATAAAAGATTTGTATTAAAAATTATGTTTGGGTGCTGTTAATGATATTAGAATCTTCATGAGAATGTCAGGAAACCTAGAATGCCAAGTTAAGGAAAATTGTCTTAGAATGCCATAGAAAATGCCCTAAGATTGAACAAAATGTAGATACTTTGAATTTCATCTTCCACTAACTCCAGACAATGGTAAGGAATTTTACTCTGGAATAATTACAGGACACCTGGTATTTATATCTTGGATAGTAGTGGCCTATTAGACTCTTAAAGCATTGGTTCTTTAAAGTTCAAAGTATCCTAAATTGCCACTACATTGCCACTGTATATTACTGGAACCAACTTAAAGGGTACATAATGCAGCCTTTACCATCTTAATTTCTTCCTCGCCATCCTTATGGATCAGATGTTTGGTTTTAATCTACTGAACTTAACCTGCTCTACAGATTTAAGGGAAAAAAGCGGGATAGAAGAACTACAGCAAATTTTAACTTTTTTTTAAAAGGTTCCGAAGTATTGCTAAGTCTTACTTCAGAAGAGCAGATGGAGTGCTTCTACTGTATGATGTTACCTGTGAAAAAAGCTTTCTTAATGTACGAGAATGGGTGGATATGATAGCGGTAAGGATGCTTGTATCTTACAAAACTTTTTAAGGAAACCTGTGTTTGAAATGTTATTAATGGTAGAGATGATTCAGATTCAGTGTGTTGCAGTACAAGTAGTCCTTGACTTACAACAGTTCATTTAATGACTGTTCAAAGTTACAACTGCACTGAAAAAAGTGACTTAGGGCTGTTTTTCACAGTTACAACCATTGCAGCATCCCCATGGTCACGTGATCAAAATATGGATTGACTTGGCAACTGATTCGTATTTATGATGGTTGCAGTGTCCCAAGGTCATATGATCATCTTTTTGTGACCTTCTGACAGCCAAAGTCAGTGGGTGTCATTAACTTAATAACTGGAGGGATTCATTTAACAACTCTGGCAAGAAAGGCTGTAAAATGGGGCATAATTCACTTAACAATTGTTTCACTTAGCAACAGAAATTGTGGACTCAGTTGTGGTTGTAAGTCGAGAACTACCTGTACTAAATATGAGGTCATCTCCATCTATATTTGATTTCTGGAAATCCCTCAAGACCTGGCTATGGCATCAGGGTTTAGGGATTGGTGAGATCTTGAGCACCCTTGCTGATCTAATTTCTTGTGTGTATTTATGCTTTTAAAAAACCTTTTAATATGATGGTTTTGACATGCTTATTGTTTTATATTTTTCTTGCTGTACGCAGCCCAGAGTCTCCTCTTGTGAAATAGGCGACATATAAATTAAACTAATAAATATACATTAATATATATGATACAGTAATCCAATAGGTTAAGTTAATTGAAAGCAGGGTGAAAATCTAATAATAATAAAAAATGTTTTGATGCATTAGAGCAGGGATGTCAAACTCACGTCATCACAGCGGTATCACGTGACATTTCAGGACTTTCCCCCCTTTGCTAAAAGGTGTGGGTGTGGCCAGTGTGTGACGCGTCCGGCCCGTGGGCCAGGAGGTGACAGCCCTGCATTAGACTGTTAAAATCTGTATTTTGGATTTAACATCAGAAGCCCCCGGCATTAAAGTTCTACTCATTTTAGGATGCCACTCATGAAAATATCCCAATCATGATGGTGGGAAACAAGTCAGATCTTCGTCAGACAGCTTCTGAAGAAGGACTGAAATGCATATCTCTCAACTATGGAGAAAAGTTGGCCATGGTAAGAATGACGGCTCCAATAGCTTGCAAACATAAAAAGACAATATTGAAAATAGAATCACATATTGAAATGGAAGCTTGAACTATTAGAAGTTGAATCCTTGAGGTTCTTGCAATGTATAAGAATTTGATTTTTAAACATTGCTATTGAGATTGTAGTTTAGTGGGTTTTAGCAAACATTTGAAAAGCAACAGCTATTTAATGCAATATTCCAATCCTTTGACATTTCTAGAAATTTTGAACATCAACTTCAACCATTTTCAGCCTGCATAATAGCTGGAAATGATAAAAGTTGATGTTGAGAACATTTGGAAGGTGTCAGATTGAACCCAGACACAGATTAACAGAGTTGGAAGAAACCCTGTAGGTCATCCAGTCCACCCCCCAGCCCAAGCAGGAGACCCTACACCGTTTCTGACAGATGGCAGACAGTCCAGTCTCTTCCTGAAAGCTTCCAGTGATGAAGCTCCCACAACTCCTGAAGCCAAACTGTTCCATTGGTTGATTGCTCTCACTGTCAGAAAATTTCTCCTTATTTCCAGGTTAAATCTCTCCTTGTTCAGTTTCCATTAATCCTTGTCTAGCCTACAGGTGCTTTAGAAAATAGCTTGACCCCTTCCTCTCTGTAACAGCCCTTCAAATATTGGAACACAGCTATCAAGTCTCACCTGGTCCTTCTCTTCACGAGACTAGACATGCCTAGTTTCTGTAACCGTTCTTCATATGCCTTAGTCTCCAGTCCCCTAATCATCCTGATTGCTCTTCTCTGCACTTTTTCAACATCTTTTTCATGTGTGGTGACCAAAACTGGATGCAGTACTCTAGGTGTGGTCTTACTAAGGCTTTATAGAGTGGTATTAGAACCTCACTTGATCTTGACTGTATCCCTCTGTTAATGCAATTTAGGATTGTGTTGGCTTTTTTGGTTGCCACTGCACACTGCTGGCTCATACTGGTATTTAGCTGGTTGTCCACTAAGACTCCAAGATCCCTGTCACAATTACTGATATTAAGCCTGGTTTCACCCAATCTACATATGTACTTTTGGTTTTTCTTGTCTATGTGTAGGACTTTACTTTTCTCTACATTGAATTTCATTTTGTTAGATAGGGCTCAGTGTTCAAGTCTGTCAAGATCCATCTGGATCTTGAGCCTATCTTCTAGGGTGTTAGCTATTCCTGGCAGCTTAGTATCATCTGCAAATTTGGTAAGTTCCCTTTCTATTCCCCCATCTAAGTTGTTTATGAAGATATTGAAGAGTACTGGGCCTAAGACGGAACCTTATGGCACCCCACCGCTTACTTCCCTCTATGTAGAAGGTGATCAGTAATTTTGTTTTCAGATTTGTCTTTTAATCATTTTTGAACTGAATTTCCATGAATGTAATTAATGTGCTTTCTGATTTTTTTTTAACCTAGGCTTACAGTGCATTATTCTGCGAAACAAGTGCTAAAGATGGCTCTAATATTGTTGAGGCAGTGCTTCATCTTGCTCGGTACGTTCAGAGGCCATATTCCCACGCCTTTTAAAAAGTCATGTTCAATGCCACTCCTTTTTTTAAATGTACATTTAGTGCTCTGTATAAACTAGAATAGGTGAAATCAATAGCTTGGCATTATACAGTTGGGTTTTTCTCCTTAGTTTAAAGACCAGTTCCAGCTTTTCAGGGGCCATCAAAGATTGTTCTTGGTGAATTTCACAGCATCTCACTGGTGCTAAGTATCTTGTTCCCTTTCCTCATTCAGGAGAAAGGTCTTTGCTCTCTTTCTTCAGTTTTAATTCTGAAGGATCAGATAAGACTACCAGAAGCTGTTCCTTTGCAGAATTAACTTTATGAAGTAAAAGTGGTTTAGTGGATCACTGCTGTTAGTGAATCCAATTAGGTATGAGGAAAGCTGCATCTCAAGAACATTACAGTATTTCCGGGGGATAAGTATAAGAATTGTTAGCATTGAGACCAGGCAAGGCATCCACTCCAATGACTACTGGAAAATCTCAATTATTCCAGATTTTGCAGGTTTCGTTGAATATTTTAGGCCAGTAAGTATGCATAGTATATGCAACCCCATGTATTGCCACGTTGCACTTCTCCAAAACATATGTGCATTAAATATATTTACTATTGCAAATGAAGAACATTGTATATATTTCATATAGATTGCATTGTAAAATTGGCTGGTAAGTAGAATCTTCGTAAATTATAAAATATCAACACGCTTAGAGATGGTCAGCAAATATCTGTCTTAAATGGTTTTCCATATCTAAATATACATGAATTCTTGACTTGTCTGGTATATCTATTATAATGACATCGCACATGAAATGAAAATCATGGAATGTCTGAAATCATGTTTTTGTATTTTTAGCAAGATTAAAGGTAGCATTTGGTTGTAGCTTTGTGTTCAGTTGTTCTTGCTGATACCATAAAAATACATTGGTTTGTAGAAAGAGATCCTTCTGCTTCTTCATTTGGAATACAAAGAAATCTCTTAGCTGTCATTGGCAACCTGTACAGCAGAGGTGTAACCATTTCTTTATCTAAAACATCAGTTTAAAATTAATTGTTGCTGTGTGATAAGAGTCATTTCCAGGATTCTTCAGGCACTTTATTAAATGGCAGTTGAGTTAGAGATTTCAAGAGAGCAAGGACAATACAACTATAGAATCTCCCAAATAGTACACCAGGGGTCCCCAAACTTGCCAAGTCTTAACTTGTGGACTTCAACTCCTAGAATTCTCCAGCCAGCATAGATTCTATACTATTTGGGAGATTCTATAGTAGTAGTGTATTGTTTGCAGACCTCTGTAGTATATAGTAGGCTTTTAAAATTTAATTTTAGGATAAATACATTTATTTCAGATATGAAATACAGATAGTCCTTGAGATACAGTGGTTCATTTAGGTCACATGATCAAATTCAGATGCTTGGCAACCGACTCATATTTATGACAGTTGCAGTGTCCCAGAGTCAAATTGCGACCTTCCGACAAGCAAAATCAATGAGAGTCAGATTCATTTAAAAACCATGTTACTAATTGTAGAGATTCACTTAACAACTGTGGCAAGAAAGGTTGTAAAATGGGGGCAAAACTGACTTTTAACACCTGTTTCGCTTAGAAACAGAAATTTTGGGCTCAATTGTGATTGTAAATTGGGGACTACCTGTAGTCTCTTTGTGATGTTAAACGTTAAATGAAAAGATGCCTGGGAAACTTGCTTTCTAAAGATGTTTTATAACCTTACCTCAAAGACACATTCCTGGACACCCTTGACAGTTACTGATTCAGTCCATGGTCAAGTTCTGTGACTCAGGATACTAAACCATTTATAAGGAATAATGGAGGCAACGTTCTGGGCCTGTGTCTTTAAAAAAAGAAAACATGCTTGAAGCCTTATACTAATTTATTACTCAAATCACAATCCATAGGCGACTTTCCATCCACAGTTCCCATTTATTTTAAGCGCACTTGGTAGATGATAATTTGGATTTTCTATGTCGATTGTGTCCAGAGGAGGAAAAATATCCTAAAATGGGATGTGTCATAATGGCCCAAGATAGGAGTTTATTATGTAAACACCTCTTCTTGACAATACGTCTTCTCCTATGTTTGCCATTAAACTAAGCACTGTAAATAGCATTAATTCACATGATATTTATTCATGTTCAGTGTACACAGTGAAAGCAAACTGTATCAATATGCAATATTCATGAACCTTTACTCTTGCTCAGCAAATGCTCACAATAAAGCAGGATCATTTCCCTTTGAAAATGCTTTATCTGATCAAACAAACTATTGTTTTTCAGAGAAGTGCGAAAAAGAAGTGATAGCAAAGATGATGATAAAACAGTCACTAAGCTGGCTGGGACAACACTAAAAAAGTCTTCACTCACCAAAAACTGCTGCAGTGTATGAGAAGCAATTCCTTGGCCTCAAAGAAACAGACTTCTGTGGCAATGGAAGAGGAGAAAATGAAAAGCATAGGTTGTTCCAGATGATCAGCAGAAGAAAAGATGGAACTAATTTTTCAGCTATGAGGCCCATAAGAGTCTTTAAGCAAAATTTAGATATGCTGCTTATTGAATGAACCAAGCCAAAAAGATTAAAATTCTTAGTTCATCAGTGGAATCATTCACTTCTTCATTTAAGCAGTCTCAGATCAGCTGTGCCTTCATAAGCCAACCTGCTTGGATGAAACTGGACCCTCCCCACAAATCTTAACTGTGTATATAAATAAATACTAGCTTTTTTTTAAAAAATGGGATTATTCAGCCCATTCTCTGCCTTGCATCGTGAAGACATTTGTGGTTCTTCATCACTAATCTTAAAATTTGTGCAGTGCTTGTTTTTGAAGGATTTTCTGAAGCAATCCATACCGTGCAGCTTTCAAGATCCTAGAAAAAGTAGTGATAGCTTGGGAACTGAACCTGAATTGGGAGAAAAATACAACTATCTAAAACTATGTAGAAAAAAATGTACCCTTATGCTGAATTCAGAACGCCGTTGTTGGTATTACAAAGGATCTCTGAGTAGAATATATAAAACACAGATGGCTTCTTCATCTGTCAAGTGCCCTCCTATAATTTGGGGACTATAACTGGATGCTCTTTTGAAATATAAGAAGTTGAAGTCCCAGCAATTCTGAAGAAGGCTATGTGGAGAATGGCCATTATAAAATTTAGTGGATTTAGTAGATAACCTAAAGAATATTCTAATTTTAAATATTGTTACAGTGTTATACCATTTCAGACAACCTAACAAAGCAGAAAGAAAGCTGAGCTACAAAGTTTTGCGCTGATGTTTTAATTTTGTGTAGGCTACACTAAAGATGCAAATAATATTTCTTCATAGATTCTCAGAATTTGGAACTCCAGGATAGTTTGCAGCTAAGGGTTCTAACTAGGTGTGCATACATGTGTAGTGGTGTAATGACCACACTTGTCCATGTGCTGCAATTTAATATTCATTCCTCTTCTTCCCGAATTTAAGAAGGCTGCAAAGGCTGCAAGCTGTATTGGGATTGTGCCTTGGTGATAAACAGAAGTGAGACCTGATTGTGGTCATTACCTTCCCTTCTCCCTAGAATAGTAAGCTGCTCTCTGAAACTGTTTGATGTCAAGAAGAAGGACCAAAATTGGTGAAACTTGATTAAAAGCCTCATTCTTGCTCTGGGTCTGAAATTGAACACAAAAGCAACAAGACCTCACTGAAGAAAATACCCAGAAAGCAAGTTCTTTATTTCATACTCAAAACTAGAAAGAATCCCAATCTCCAATCCCAGGAGAGAGATTGGCCTTTGTAAAGTGAGTAGGCATTTTGGCCTTTCCCCCCAAGGCAGATGAGTCCAATCTGGGCAATTTTAAGGCTAGTGGACTTCAACTCCCAGAATTCCCCATCCAGCAGGGCGAATTGGGCCATATTGTAAACTGAAAGTCTTCAGTTCTTAAAATTGCCAAGGTTGGACACCCCCTGCCTCAAGGCATTGCTTTGCAACAAGTGAACCAATTGAAAGGCTGTCTGAACTTCTTCGCAAGAAGTCTCCTCCATGCTTGGAAACTTAGAAAATATAAGATTAACATCTACATGGATTACATGAAATCCATAACATGCAACATGTGCACTTTAATATGTTATTGTAATGATAAGCCTTGATGCTATACAAAATCCCAACTTTCCTGAGAATCCGATAAAGATCAGGAAATGCAAAAGTTGTCATTGTGTTGGCTGGACTAAGAGGCAGTTTTATATGTTTTTAAAGTTTTACTAGATTTATATTTGTCTCCTTGATATATACAACTAATCTGTTTTTCTAAATGCGTAGGTTTTATTTGCTTTTACCGTGTTAACTTTCTCATTTTTAAGGACGTTTTCATAGTTAGTTGATCACATTTGTTAGTTTCTGTCCAAATTAGGAAAGGAATTTAAATTCTACAGGTCTTGAAAATTATTAATTTCTCATAAGGCTGTGAGAAGAGAAACCTATTTCTCTCTCCTCTGATTTGGTGTCAAATTTTTTTACAGCTGGATTCTCCATGCATTTTTTACAACTAGGCTGAAAGCTCCAAATTGTCTTACTAACTTCACACCATTTAGATAAATAAATTGAAATAAATAAATAGTTTAATAGTCTGATCCTAACTGAACTGGATTGATTTTAGGTATAATATGTGTTAGCTTTGGGCTCATGTTTACTATCCTTATTCCTAGATGTCTATGATACAGTATTTGATCTTGAAGGACATTCAAGACTAATTATTTTATTGTTAGAATACAAGCCAGGGACACAAGCCACAATTTTGATCCTTGGTTTCCTTAACTGGAGTTCCATTGAGTTTGAACCCAGTGGAAGTTTGGTTATTTGAAAGCTGAAATACAAGTACTGTAGTTGAGATTGGAGCATTTTTTTTCCAATGCAGATGCGCACCAGACTATCCTATAACTCGTGCTAATCTTACTTAGCTTTACTTTTTCTGTAGGAATTGGGGAAGTTCTAGAATGAGGATATCTGGAAGTATCTATGGTCACATCTCTTTCATATAATGTTAAACTGTACATGAAGATTGTGTCCCGGTAAAATGGTTGTTTTGTCATCAGATACAGATCGGAGAAGCATATAACACTACAGTCCTTTTAATAGTGAGAATGTTTTGACGTTAACAGTAGAGGAAAACCTATAGAATTAAGAGGAGTTCAAAAATGAAAGTTTTTGATAGCAAGCCAACTCCAAAGCACAGTTGTGCAAGTGAGTCACAAATGTTTTACAGATTCTTTATTCTTTTATATTTGTAGTTCTCCTATAATGATTGAAGCCTCTTTTATAAGGGCCATTTTTCACACTTCTCTTAATTATTGTGAAATTTTAAAGATTTTTTTTTCAAAATACCCATAGTTAAATTAAGAAATCCTTGCTTGGGATGCAAATAAGTCAGCATAAGATTGTTTTTTAAAAGGTTAATTCATATGAATGATAAACCAATTACTGAGTACGTGTTTATTGCCTTGCTGAATGACATGTATGTACAAACTTAGATTTTTTTTAACACAGTAACAAGGCACTTAGCACTTGAAGCAAAAGAAGTAAGTATTGGCTTTATTAGTCCACCAAGATCATATAGTTTAAATGAGCAGAGTTACATTTTCTATAACTTGGGTTTCTCTTGAAGGACAAATTTTAAATCAGCAATATTTTGCAGGCATGGAACTCCAATACCAAGAGACATTAGAAACTCTGTCTTTTCAGGGAGAGCTCCATTTATTCTACAGGATCTAACCACAGAGATTTTTTGAAACAGACTAGAGTGTAATCAGGCTTCTAGAATCACAGGAAGCAATACAATTTCTGCATTGAGAAAAATCACAGTATGAAAGTTCTGAATGAGTTGAGTTCAGCCAGCTTCTGAAAAGAATTGTTAAATATTAACCTTGGTACTCTTAACTTCCAAAGTCAATCTTTATATTTATTTAGTTGTTACATTATATACATATATTTATTTATTTTCACAGGCATGTATACTTGTTACTTTGGTAAATTCTGTATATATGATGTATTTTCATGCAATTAGTGATCACAAATTGTTTTGTCCGAATTGTTTATAGCATGTGCCATTTTAAAGGCAATATTTGTCTTCTGGAAGATTGAATCTTGTTAAATGCTTTGGTATGTAAAATGGGCTTTAAAAGGCTGTGTGCCCAAAATGTGCTGCATCATATTTTCTTAGAAATAAAATTATATAAGCCACAGGAAATCCGTGTTTATTGGAAATGTTACTTCAACCCTTTTTTTTAAAGGCAGCTTTTACAAGTGACATTAAGGCAACCATATTATAACTCCTGGAAGATGTACCAGGCTACAGGTAAGTTCAAGAACTCAGCCTTAGGTGGGAGAGACTGAAACATGGATTCTGAAAAGACCGACAGACCTTTTCCCAAGGGCTGTTGTAACTGAACCATCATTAAATGAACTGTTGCAAGTCAAGGACTATCTGTATTGTGAAATGTGGTTTTTTTGGGGGGAGGGGAGTGAGTGAAGCAAGGGAAAGGTTTTGAGAAGCTCATCTTGAAGCTAATGCCTTTTCAGGCAGGCAGTTGACTTCCCCAAAGCTGAGCAAGAACTAGTCAGGAAAACCCTTTGGCTAGCTGATCAAGGCAGAAAAGCTCTGAAAGCAGCCACCATTTACATAAGGAATTGTTGGAGTGCTGAAAATGGCGGCTGCTTCTAGCAGGCCCGAGCATTGTAGGGTCCCACTGGAGAGGGATGTGGGAGGAGGAGAGATCTGGGGTGCTGCAACGTTCCTGTGGTCAGTCAGAAGGGTGAATGAAGGGTATTTCAGCTATTGTAAATTTGAAACATTCATGTAGCTTTTTGGGGGGGGTGGGGAGGCGGTATCTGTTGTAACTTTGAACAGCTGTTAAGTGGTAGTACCTGGGGCTGCTATTCTATGTTTGATGCAAGAATGCCTTATCTGTAATGCCAGAACCTGTCTTTGGAGAAAACTAGCTTTACCAGATGCAAACCCTGGTTCACATGCCCAAGCACTGTTGAAGTCTTTATCTATCTATCTATCTATCTATCTATCTATCTATCTATCTATCTATCTATCTATCTATCTATCTATCTATCTATCTACCTACCTTCCTATCTACCTATCTATCTATCTATCTATCTGAGGTATCTATCTATCTGAGGTATCTATCTATCTATCTATCTATCTATCTATCTATCTATCTATCTATCTAGTCAAGCGATTATAAGATTACAGGTATAAGTATAGACATAGTTATGAGTACATGAAATGGATACATATAAGAAAACAAAGAAAAAATAGGACAGGGACGGTAGGCACGTTGGTGCGCTTATTCACGCCCCCTACAGACCTCTTAGGAAAGGGGTGAGGTCAATAGTAGACAGTCTAAGGTTAAAGTTTTGGGGGTTGGGAAGAAACCACAGTCGGGTAGAGGATTGCAGACATTGACCACTGTTGCTTAAGTCTTATTTCCTGCAATCAAGTTTGGTGCAGTTTACCTTGAGTTTGTATCTATTGTGTGCTCTTGTATTGTTATGGTTGAAACTGAAGTATTCATTGACAGGTAGGACATTGCAATATATAATTTTATATACTATACTTAGATCAGACCAAAGGCGGCATAGTTCTAGGTTTTCTAGGTCTAGAATTTCAAGTCTGGTGGCATAAGGTATTCTGCAACAAGTAGAGGAGTGGAAAAGTCTTCTTGTGAAATATTTCTAGACTTTCTCAACTGTGTTAATATCAGGTACATAATGCGGGTTCCAGACTGATGAGCTGTATTCAAGTATTGGTCTAGCAAATGTTTTGTATGCTCTAGTTAGTAGTGAGATATTACCAGAGAAGAAGCTAAATAGGATTAGATTAACAACTCTTAATGCCTTTTTGGCTATGTAGTTACAGTGGCCTCTAGTACTTAGATCATTAGAGATGAAAACTCCAAGGTCCTTGACAGAGTTTGGATCAGCAATAAGGTCTTGACTATTCAGCTTGTATTTTATTTTCTGATTTTTTTTTATTTTGGGGGAAGGATAGGCCATATAAACATCTGTTGGGCTGCCATGGAGAGTTGGTGACTTTGCAGGATAAAAATACATAGATGCTTTCAAATTGGATGCCATCTAGTCACCTGAGGTGTGTTAGGACCAGCTTAGTCTATGGTATTTATTTGGAGAGAGTTTGGGTTTGTTGGTTCAGAGGATGTGGACAGAAGTCCTTCATGACTGTCCTCTGTCTCTTGGGGGTTAGATTGTTGATCCTTCTAGTTGGGGAAAGCCTCAAGTAATGAGATTGGAGCCTGTATCAGAGCAGTGGTGAATGCATTGTTGATAATGGGGGTAGTACATTCAAGTAGTAGCCAGGAGTCAAGAATGACCATAATCTTAACTCACCCACCCCCACAACCTGTTTAGTTATGATGATGGAGTGGCTATTGCTGTTGGTTATAGTTGAAGAGGCTCACAAGCCTATGTAATACAGGCCTAAATCAATTATTCAACTTGACAGATCTGAATCTGGGAAATAATTTTCAAGATCCAGTGAATATTAATTCATCAATATCAGCTTTAATACTGTCTCCTTCCTCCATTTTTCATGTTCAGTTCTATCCTATTAACAAATTAACATATACTTCATCCCCACTAAAGCCATAGTCCAGTCTGGCACATTTCTTTCATAAAATAGGCAATAATTGAAAAAGCCACAGGCGAATTAAAACTTGCACATTAGGCATTCCTCTTCTGAAAAAAGGCTGGCATTCAAGCAAGAGTGGATAAAAGTGATTTTTGTCCACATGTTACATTGCAAATTGATTATGAAGAGGTAACATTTCTTAGAGTTGACCTTAAAATGGGTTCTGATGTGTTTGGCCATATTTATCATGAACTTTCATCCATTTCATAGAATCGTAGCATGGAAAGGCACCTTAGAGATCCATTGGTCTAACTCCAGCTCAGTGTGGGATACACTTTAGCAGGGTTGTCACTCCAACGGTCCATGGGCCAGATGCATCATGTGCTGGCCACGCCCATGCCTGGTTTAGCGAAGGGGGAAAAAGTGATGTCACATGATGCTGTGCCAATGCAAGTTTGACACCCCTGCCCTACAGAATATAAGTGATCTCTATAAACTCCATGTTCTATTTGAAGATTTTGAGTAAAAGAGACTTCACTATTTCTGTTGTGGTTTGCCGGTGCAGACGGCAAAAGTATCAGACAGTGAGGATGAAAGGGAACCAGTCAGGGAGTCTGGCGAGGATTTGGACGAGGGTCCTGCATCCAATGCAGGGATGGGGCCAGGACCATTTGAGAGGGGGATGCTGTCTTTGGAGCCTTTGGAGTCTGGCAGCAGCGAAGCAGAGGACCCCGGGGAGCCTGTCCCCAGTACGCATATGCACAGAGCTGCTAGAAGGCGAGAGCAGCTGAAGCAGAAGGGGTGACTTGGGAGTAAGGCTGGGAGGTGATTGCCCCTCCCATCAGGGATAAAAGTCAGTCCTCAATGATGAAGTAATCTCCAAGACCTTCATGAAGCTCTGTATTCTGGTTGTTTTTTTTCTGGGTTTTTGGGTTGGTTTATGTTTAGCCTTAATTGGATTCTGTTTCTTGGCAGCATTCTGCAGCACCGAAAAGCGTGCTCTTATCTGGAGGAACTGTCTAATTAGTTTTCGCTGGGAACGCAAGTAATTCCCAGCATCGCATTAAAAAAGGTTTTACTTTTAATTTCAGTTTGTGTTTTATTAAGTTTGATGAAGCTTGGGTCAGAACAATTTCATGGGCCAACTTGTTCTAATGTCTGTTAATCTCAGCTGCATAGAATGCCAATAATTTAACATCAAGGCTGTTTGGGTTGTGGTGATATCTGTCCATTCTAGATCTAAAAAGAATCAACCAAACATCTTCCACAGGAAACCCAGAAGGTAATAATTAGATTTGGTTTTTCCTTCTGTGGCCTAGCAGCAGAAGGAGAAAATACTTGCAGAAGACGTGGGACATAACACAAATGAAACCTGGTTCTACAATGCTACAAGAAAGGGCTTGCTTGACACACAGTCCAGCTGTACCTTCTCCATATGTAGAAGTATGTAGTTGTGTGCCATAAACATATGTATGCATACACATTAGAATGTATAATGAAAAAACTTACTGGTTTCCTCTTTGTTTCATTTGGATCGGTAATGAATAAAAAGATGCTGCAATTAAATGAATAAAAGGATGCTGCAATTAAACGAATAAAAGGATGCTGCAATTAAGGTGAATGTGAATGTTATTAATATTTCAAAGATGAAATTGGTTGTAGCACAGTAGGTAGGTAGTAACACAGTTTTAGCTGAATTGACATTGAAAATGAGGGTATAAAGGAATTAATCAAAGATACTGTCTCCAAATATGTGTTGGAAGAAATATCCATCTGGTTCAGTTCCAAGTGAGGAGAAAGACATTGGAAACATGGAGGCTGATTGGAAAGATGGTTTATTGATAAACAGGACCACATGGGTTTGAGGTCCTGGGCAGCTGACCACATGGTAAGTAAGGATTATTTATACCTTCTCTTGGGCCTTGCCCTTGAGCTTCCTATTTCTATGCAAGAAATGTATTCTATTGGTTGTCAGACTCCCAGGGGCTATGCAGAGATCATAGCTAGGTTGCTTGAGATAAGTTTGATCGGACCTTGCTGGGTGATGTAATGTCCCCAGGTGATTTCACAATGCAGTGAGCCCTGCTGCTAGATTATCCTGTAATGACATGGAGGGTCATCTTAATCCTATCACCCTGGAGCCGGAGCTCTAATTGTCTTGTATATAGGCTGTCCCAGTCCTGCTCCCAAATATCTGCTGGAAGCTGAAGCTCTGAGTTTCTGTCTTTAGAAACACGTTTCTCCTTTAGGGAAAATATAATATTCTGCCTTTTTAATATTTCCTAAAATATTTCATTCTTCTAAGAGGGGTGGGTGCTAACTTTCAATACATGGAACCTAGAACATTATACAAAAATATAATTTTAAAAAATGAGATGGACTTCTTTTGGGGAACAGTCTGATCCATTTACAAAACGAATAATAATTCTAAGTTTCAAATGCATTTATTTTAATATTCAGTTACTGTCATCCAAAATTATGGGAAATACTTTGGGGAAGGAATAAATGGACTCCCCCAGCTTTTTTTTATCAAGGCCTTATCATTTCTATATTTATAGAATTGCCATGCTGCTAATTTGGTACCAAATATAGTATTAAGAAACGGTTGCTGCATCAAAATATAGCACAACATCTGATTGATCAATTTAGTTGTATAATGAGTTGTGGCATTAAGGTAGGATGTGAAGCCAGCCCAAGCTATTTTTTAAAGTATGCATATTTTTCATTTTAAACTTCCAAAGAATCTCTCTCTCTCTCTCTCTCTCTCTTTTCCCTATATATCTCTTTTACAAATATCTAGTTATTTCCAGTGACACAATTTTATATGTGAATGGTCCCATCAATTTCTTCCTCTACCATTTTCTCCTTTACAAGCAAATCAAAGACCAGACCAGAGTAATTCAACTTTTCAGAGCAATACAATTCCCAGCTATTTTCTGTCATTGTGATGCAGGCAGCATATGGGATGTTTCAAACCTCCCCTCACAGTGCTTGTCATGAAAACAATCAGAGTGAAACAGACTGACATTCTCGAATTCTACAAGGAATCCTGGGTGAAATAGTGCAATCTGCAATTTAGCTCCATCATGATAGAGCTGCATTGAGGCACAGTGCTGAGACTACTGCTACAATCATTTTGGCCAGATTTGTATGTTGTTGGTTTTTTTACTTAATTCAACTCAAAGTGGTTTTTGATTTTTCAAACAGGATTTTAAAAATGCCTATATCCATAAAAAAGATGGCACCAGGCAACATATGAGAATAAGCTCCCTTTCTATTTATTTAAAAATTGCCACAAGAGGGTAGCATTGCCTAACTCAACTGTATAAACAAAACTAATGATGATAATACCGCCACCTCAGGGCAGACAGGAGTACAGAAAAAGTCATTTAAAATATAGTGTAGTAAAAAGTAGGTTATTTCAGAGGCACATTATAAGCTAAAACTGTCAGGTTTTCAGAGTTTTTAAGAGTTTATTTTTAAAACCTCCTCACTGCACAAAATCCAAGAATGTTTGCCCCCTTGACCTTAAAAAGTCATTGCAATCCTTAGCAAGGGATTGGTGCTGATTAGAGAGAACTTCAGCTGCAGTGGTTCTGAAGAGCTTCAGCAAAGATCGCTGGTGATTTTGGATCTTTCTAAAACAGACCAGCCTGCTGTTTGTAGGTAGACATGAACTTCTCAACTTGGGCTCCACTGAAAACAGATCTTCAGCATCTGTAGAGGGGGATAAGTGAGGTATGGAAAAAGGTGGATAAAGGGAAAAGCTAGATTTTCTTCAAGAAAAATTGAAGAGGGGGAGAGTGGACCACTTCCTCAAACAGTGAAATGCTTTCCTTTCCTTTGTCAACTGAAGAAAAGAAAGTTCTCTTCAGAAGTTCCATTGGGTGAAAACAGGAAATCTACAAGTGGATGAATGCACTGTGAGGGGGAGAAAAACACTATACCTTTTTATGCACTGTGAGGGTTCATGAGAAGAGAAGTAAGAGAAAGATTGTGAAATGCAATTAGCTGAGAAAAATAAATGGGGTTCAGAGAAATGGATGGGTGTTCTGGAGCTCAGACCCCCAACTTTGGTATATCTTTGGTTCTTGAGCAACTTGCTTAACCCTTCCCAGGGTGCTTATCTTTCTGTAATTAGTCAGATTCACCACAACAGCTATTTTGGGGGTTGTTGTCAGGTCCAACTCAAGAATGACAGAACAATCAAGCACACATTTGATTTATTCAAATCCAATAGACAGAATCTTGTGAGATGAAACTATTTCACCCGAATGGGAGATTCTATCCTAACTCTCTTCCTCTGACTCTGATCTAATTCTGGTTTGTACTCTTGTCCCCTCCCCTCATGTTCTGTAATGTGTTCCCTCCTTCCTGGGAAACTAACACTTCACTGTAGTCCAGGACTGTCAAACTTCCAGGCTGGGTGCATCAACACTGCCCACACCCATGCCCATTTTAGTGAAGGGGGAAAAAGTCCTGTTATGTAATGTGATGCTGCCATGATGACGAGTTTGACACCCTGCTGTAATCTATCAAACCCCTTTGTAGACACCATTCATCACAGGTAGTTTCTCTGTGTGGTCATATATGCAAAATAGCTCACTTGGGGTTTGAATGATGTCTCCCACAACCATTTCTGGGCTACAAAAATCAAGAGAACCACTAGCTGGTCTAGATATAAATAGATTCAGAGAATTCTGGTCCTTTGCTACCCTCAGGTGTTTGTTTGTAATGTTATAGCCCAGAGATGTAAAGATATTTACTGAAACTAGCGTGATCAAACCTCTGAAAAGGAAAGGAGGACCAATGGGAGAGAAGGAAAACACAGTTCAATTTTCTTTGCTTCTGCAGGAGCCACTTAGGTGACAAAACTCTTCAGTGCATAAATGATTAAAGTCTTGTCAATTTCAGGCAGCAGTTCAGGCCCAGGGTGCCAATCAACTGATTAAGTTAACAGAGCAGAGCTAATTAACTTGCAGTTAGTGCTTTTAGGGAATTCTTGGCTGAGGAGAAAAACTGAGGAGATACTTAAAAAAAAAATTCCAGAATTTGATTTTAAGGCTGTGCCTGATAGATAGATGATATGAGGGCAAAAAGATGACATGTCCTCCTTTTGCTGGGCATCTTATAACTGTCCAAACACACATGGGCAAGTCTATGTATTTTAAAAAGATCAATGTACTACCAATCATAGGGAAATTAATATTTTTATATCCTGCTTTTTTTGCAATAATTCAAAACAAGGAACATATCCAACACACCTTCCTCCTTCTATTTTTTTCCACCACAATTACCCTGTGAGGTGGGTTGGATTAAGAGAGGAATGACTGGCACAAAGTCATCCAGTTGGCTTTCATGGCTAAGACAGGACTAGAACTCACGGTCTCTGCCTTTCTAGTTTGCTTCTTTAACCACTAGATCAAACTGGATCTCAATTAAATAGTGAATTCTAAATAGATGAAATAGCAGAAGCAGTGATGGCTTGGTTGTATATGAAGCTAAGCTTCAGATGTTATCACAGACTGGTGGTGAGGATGGTAACAGAAAGCAGGAACTGGTACCTGAATTAACTAGTACCGGAATTAGACCTGGCAAAGGTGGCACTATTGTCTTACTTTAGAT
The DNA here is from genome assembly GCF_049901715.1 of Pseudonaja textilis. NCBI lineage: Eukaryota > Metazoa > Chordata > Lepidosauria > Squamata > Elapidae > Pseudonaja > Pseudonaja textilis. The sequence goes on along the minus strand of NC_141991.1, from coordinate 196,796,380 downwards.
CAGTGGTTCTCAACCTTCCTAATGCAGTGTCCCTTTAATACAGTTCCTCATGTTGTGGTGACCCCCAACCATAAAATTATGGCTTGGTTCCTCAGACCATCAAAAATATGTGTTTTCCAATGGTCTTAGGCTACCGCTGTGAAAGGGTTGTTCAACCCCCAAAGGGGTGACGACCCACAGATTGAGAACCACTGCTTTAGATTTTAAAAAAATGTCTGGAACCAGGACTGAATTGAGGAAGTGACATTTTCCTGTAGTTGTGGAAAATATCCTAAAATCCCAGCACGATCCCAGATTTCCCCAGTTCCACACGCTCCCATTAGGAATCCCTAATGTCTCCTTCACCATACCTCGGTTGCTCCTTAGTGCTCTCATATCAGACAAGAGCAATTAATTCCTTCTTTTCTCCTCTGGAGTCAAAAATGTTGTAAAGCATCTAACTGTTCACTAACTTGATTGCCTAAGAATACAGTCGGGATCCAGAATCCTCTAGGGAACCAAGATTGGAGGTAACTAGAGGTCAAAGTTTCATTTTTCACTTTCTTCAAGCCTCCGTATACACCTTGCACTTACCTGCACCCAAACCGGGCTGTGTGGGGACTCCTGGGAGGGGAGAGGTGGGGTGGGAGGGGCCAGCCAGGAGTGGGATCTGAGGGTCCTCCAAACTGCACAGAACCTTAGCTAGGGGCTCTCCTGAACCCCTGCAAACCCCGAGCAGCCCACCCCTGGTTTCCATCCATTTATAGCAGAACAATAATACTGACCGTGTATTTCGTGGCCATGAATACAAGGATGTTCACCTATATTGGTTTCTCATCTTCCTCCGTATTGATGCTCCAGCACAAAGGAAGCCCTGGTTCAGGGATGATCAGGTTTATCTAAGATTGCTATGGGATGTTCTGAGCATATCTTAGGAACTGGAAACTAGCCTCTAATTGCAGATATTCCTCCCCGATGAGACCTCAATAAAATTAAAATTATTATTATTTTTTAAAAAAAGACCTACACTGCAGTTGAGAATCCAACAGGCCATTCTATCTTTTCTGAAAGTAGGCTAATGAACTGAAAAGGGAAGCTCAGCTGAAAATAATTATTCCTTTTTCAGCTTCATTTGCATGCCCTTCAGTATTTCACTATTAACATCTTGATTTAGTGTATAAGTATATGCGAAGAACAATTGGTCTGAGCCCCTGAAAAAAAAAAAATCCCTTGGCGTCCTTTGGGTTTAATTGTCCCCACACTCCTTGGCTTTAAGAAGAGAAATGGTTTTTTTTTTCACTTTAGTAAGGTGGGCAGCTAAAGCCCTGTGGATAGCAAATGGCTTCTTTCTGTTTCTCTATTTTTTTTTAAAAAAAGGAAAAAAAATGAATTGCATTGCATCAGAGGCCTCAGAAAGCAATGTTCTGTGATTGTTTTTATATTGCTTCAGTAACTCTAGAGCATTTATCCATGTAATAGCATGGTCTTCTGCTTCGTTGCTTGCATTGGCCTCATGCTTCAGTAGCTTTGCTTGATAGGATTCAGATGGAATGCTGCTTAGGATATTTTATGTATCAGAATGAATATTATAGCAAACAAGTCAACAAGACATAATCAGCTTGACTTGAAAAGCTAATTAGGCTTTAAGTTTAATATATAAAATTATGGGAGCCTAAACCATCTTGTTTATATGCAAATGTTGCTATTTGTGTTGAATTTGCAGCCTGAATTATTTGGCAAACAAATAATTGGAGAGAATATAAGATTCTTTTGATTCTGCCCCCTACCAATGCAATTGCCCAGGCATTCCATTATGTGCAATGTTGACATTTTGTCCTTGCTTAAGTAGTTTGTTGATATAACTTTAATCGCATCTTGAACAGGAAGATGTAACCTTCTGGAATTGGATGCCATGGATCAAAAGATTTTGGATTTCAGCCTAATGCTGTGACTTGATCCCCTGCATTTACCAGGCTGAGCCCCTTCCTCTAACAGACTCTGTCCTCTATCAGCTTGGCCATCATCACCAATGGTTACAGAGGATATAAATGAAGACCACCCATATTACTAGAGGTTATAAATATGTATCCTTAATGAGTTGGAGTAGCAAGGACATCTTGTCCAAGAAACTTCCAGATCTGAAGCAATTATGCGTGTGCAAGTATGCTGTATGATGATAAGCCAGCAATAACGTTCTGCTCCATTTATGGACAACACCCAAGAGCTTTCAAAGGCTTTAAAATTAGGATGGATCATTAAGAGGAAAGAAACTAGCAAGAAAAAAAAATGATGCAATAAGGCTGCCACAGGCTGATCAGACAAGTCATTGATTGGTGTCTTAATGTAGATAACACATGACTTTTAGACACAAAGCTTTCCAAAGCTTTAAGTGCAGCCTCCAAAGTTCCTTCAAAGAATTCTATTCAATAATACTTTATAATGTTGTCGAAGATTGTCCTATCCTTCCTCCTGATGTTTTGGTGTATATCGCTCCTGAAACATCATGCCGAGGACCAATGTATCCCTGCCTTCCCTCTCTTGGTCATCCTACCACCATTCTTTCATGCTGGCAAACCGTTCCAAACCTGAGGGACCCGGGGCTGCCTTGTCCTCCTCCACATGTTCCTCCAAAGCCAACGAGGCCGCCCCCTCAACCTTTGTTGGCCCCAGTTCCAGCTGCTCCTGCACTGCAGATTCAGGCTCTAACAGGGCATGACACATACAGTATCAGCCTTGTGAACTCTCAAGCTTCCTCTTTCCGCTATGTATTCAAGATGGACAGTGATTAATATTTATGTGTGTCATGCCCCTGTTGGAATCTGATTCGGAGGAGGAGGCCAAGCAGCTGACAGGGGTAGGAGTGTGGCTCTGTTGGCTATGGAAGAAACTGGGGAAGGGCAAAGTCTGGCTGGACAGAGCAGGGGAAAGGTAGAGCAAGGCAGAGGGAATTCAGAGGAAGACCTCGGCCTACCCCCTCTTCATCCTAAGGCACGCAGGGAGAAACAGAGAAGGAGCAATGTGAGTTGTGTAGCTTATGGGGAAGGAAAGGGCCCTGATTCCATTAGCTACAGCTGGGAACACAGTGTTTAAAAGGGGAAGTTGCACACAGCAAGTTGTTGGGAGCAAATTGTGAATTATCTGGTATCGTCGAGGCTTATCTGGATTCCTGGCATCTTCCCAACTGTGTGTGTTTGGCTGTGCTTTCAGGTCTGCAATTCCTTCGCATGCCCTGTCAAGTTAATTACTGCAGCATGGTTTGTTTGGACTTTTAGTTATAGTATGTATGTACTTTGTTTTCAGACTGAATTTTCTTCACTTAAAGGCTGTTCCTGAGAGACTCTTTCTCCAGCCGAAGATAACCTGGACATTGGGGGCAAAGTTGGAGATAATTAAAGGGACTCTTCTTGCTTATTTAACTGTGTTGCCTTTGTGCCACGCCCTGGGTCATCACATATATGTATTTATATGTTAGGATGTACATATGTATGTATATAGCAAATCTATATCTGTGTTATGTATGTGTACACTTTTGAGAGCAGGCAACAGAATTTCATTTTTAATGTGTGCCTGAGTGCTCACAGGAAAAAAAAAAGACAATAAAAGTAATCCTATCTTACCTTTGTTCCATTTTCCCAGTTTAAATGTTTGATATTTGCTCATGTTCTAATAAATATTAAGTTGCATTTTTACTACTTGAACTGACTGGCACGTATAGTTGCTTTAGCCTTGATTTAAAGCCTGACTAGGAATGTGATGGGGCAAATAAAACTGGAAATTATCCTTAATAATTTCCAACCTTCCAAGTGTACTAGATACTGCAAATTAGGATTCATTTCTATCAAAGTGAAGAAGATAAAGAGAGCATGAATGTCAAATAAATTTGACAGTATTGCTTACAGAATAACATAGCATGTTTATTAATGATCCCAATTATTTTATATACACTGTTCAAAATGCTTTAGACAGACTATTTTAATCAATTAATTCAATGTAATTAATTCATCAAGAAATCAATTTTTAATATCCTGCATTCTTCTAATGCAGCTTTTGTAGTAGGTTCTACTTACCTTTTTTAATTTTATTTTTCCTGATTTCTTTCTCCTTATTCCATCTCTGTTTTATTTATGGGCATCACATGGCTTTTATTTCCTCCTCCAAAATATCACCCCTCTAAAATACATTTATCTTAGTGTACAAGTACTAAATCACGTTTAGAATACAGAATTCGATTTACTGCATTGGACTGTGCATCAGATTCTAGCAAATTAACAATAAATTTTCATGAAATGATTTATACTGAACATTGGCCTTAACACTGCCAATTCATCGAGAGCTTACTGTGTATAAATATTCATAGTAAACAAACAAATATATTAACTATATTATGCTTGCTTCAGTATCATTCAAACAATTACAAAATTTATGACTGGGAAGTATGCAATCAAATATTTTAAACAAATTTATTGCTCACACACACCAAAAAGCCCTACCAAAATCACTTGAATAAGAATAAAATTAGTCCAATTTTAAAAATTCTCAAACTAAGGATGCTGATCTAGAATACATGTAATGAAAAAAAAAATTTCATCCATTTTTTAAGGAAAAAGGGAAGTTGGGGAAATAAAAGAAAGGAGCTACCATAGGTATTAGTAATCTATCTCTTGCTGCCACTAATACTTCATCTTGAAGCCATTGGCAAATGCTGGCTATTCCATTGCTCCATAGTATTCAGGAATTGTGCTGGTATTTGCAAGCTGAAGAACCTAAAGATTCAGAATCTAAAGCTGCAGAACCTATCAATGTCAGGTGCAAGAAATCAGAAGCCAGGATATAGTCCAAAAGCATTGTGATCTCATTCCGTGCTACCTATACCCAAGAATCTGATCTACTAACAGTCAAGGCAAATTGGCATTGGATAAGAATAAATGAACTTCAAGGTAAGGGGAGGGACAAAGACTCTTACAAGAACTCCAAACTAATGATGCATTTGACCCCACCATTGGATGCAGTCTGATCATTGCCTACATCAAGGAAATAAGAAGATATCCAATAGAATATTTCTCTAGTATGTTAAAAGGGCTGATATCTGACATCCAATGGGTCCTATAGAAGGTCCCTAGCTATGTAGTGGCCTTTTAAGGTAATTACTAGACTACTGGACAAGATGATCTGGCCTTGGGAATGGCCTCCAGTGGAAATGTTAAAAAAATACAGTTGAATGGCTAATTGTAGGTTCCATAGAATCCCCACATAGAATATAATTCTTTATTGGCCAAGTGTGATTGAACACACAAGGAATGTGTCTTGGTGCATATGCTCTCAGTATACATAAAAGAAAAGATACATCAAGAATCAAGAATCATAAAGTACAACACTTAATAATAGTCATAGGGCAGTGGTGGGATTCAATTTTTTTAAACTGCCAGTTCTGTGGGCATGGCTTGGTGGGCGTGGCAGGGGAAGGATACTGTAAAATCTCCAGTCAGAGGTGGTATTTGCTGGTTATCCAAACTACTCAAAATTTCCTCTATCGGTTCTCTAGAACTGGTCAGAACCTGCTGAATACCACCTGTCATAGGGTATAATAAGCAATCAGTAATCAAATCATACTAGGAAACAGTCAATAAAAGTTGTTAGGATTCAAGCAACAAGGTTACCGTCTTACAGTCATAAGTAGGAGGAGATGGGTGAAAGGAAAGATGAGAGGATAAACTTACTTCTCTCAAAAAGTAATTTTACTTATTCAGTTTATGGTTTGATTTCTTACAGACTTGATTTATAAACTTACAGATTTGATTTTTAAAAGATGGTTGCCTTAAATTCTTGCAGAGAGCTGGTGGTGTGGAGTAGGTTGTTGTTTGCCTTTCTCATGAAAAATTCTCACAGAATTATCATCCCTAGCTTTCACTGGAAATCACTACTTATGCTGTGAAACAGGCAGAGTTGACTCCAGGTTTCATCGTGTCTTTTATAGCTTTTAGAAGTGAAAGGCTATCAACTGGTTCTCTTTGCAATTATTGATGCCCAGAGGGATTTCAATAAGTGGTAATGCTTCCGGCAGTCTGTATACATTCTGTACAGATTTGTAGATGATACTTTCTCTTGGAATTCTCATCATTTCCTGAAAAATGTAGTGTCTCTTCTAAATGCCTTTCTTTTCTTGCCCTTTTTTTACTGTAAAGATATCTATTTACAAACCCTTCTTTTTCTAGAAATAGCTGAACTGAGTCATTTTAATTTTACTCAGCTTTTATTTTTTTTAGGATATTATTAACATGGATTGGGAGGCTGTACAGGGATGTGAGGAAGTATGTGATGGGTGTGCCAGGGAGAGTGCATGAGGTGTGTGGAAAGGTGAGGGAGGCACAGGAAGGATATGCAGAAGTGTGCAAGTGTAAGGTAAGAAAGTATCTCTGAAATGATATGGCCCAACGGGTCATAGGTTGTCTATATTATTTACATTATTAAGATACTGCATATGGACAGACACATGAACAATACAAAACAGAAATATAGTCAGCATTAGGCTACAGAACTCAATGAAACCTGTCGTTTTAAGGGGCTTATTCAGATTTAGCAGATCATTAAAGACACAATAGCCCCCTTTAAAACCCAATTAAAAACCCAATTATAAACCAAAATTAAAACCAGAAAACATAAGAAGCAGGCAAGTCACAGATATAGTCATCTAGCAGGCTCTGAATTACAACCGGATCCCCAGGCACATTGATAAAGTCACGCTAACTGGAAAATTCCAGGACTTGAAGTTCACATAGCTTAAAGTCGACAAGGTTGAAAAACACTGTTCTAGATCCTTTCAGAAACTCAAGGCCAATCCAAGTTCAGAGGGATGATTTGTAAAGGGTAGGCAGTGTGACAGACCCTCTCTTTCTGGGTCCAATTAGATAACACTCCTTAATATTCAGGACCCATAACATGACTTTCCTAGTGAACTGATAGGATTGGTAGATGTCACTGTGGTGAGGCGCTCCTGAAATAACCCTTGGGCTGTTGAACAAATCAATTCCCCTTCATCCTTTAAATGTCCACTACAAAGTCTATATACCTACCCTACCTTCTGGGTTGGGTGTCCAACTAATGTCTCTTCTCTAACTTCCAAGAGATTCAATTCTCCCTTGGCCAGTTCAAGTGATTTCTTCTCTGATACAGCCAGCTAGTTCCTCTCTCTTTGAGTGTTGGCCTAACTGTCAAGTGATGCATCCCAAGACCTTATTAGCAGCAGTGAGAAGACTTCCAGCTGCACAGAGTGATTCAGGGTCAAAAATTCTTGTGCTTTACACTTTTTACCCTCTTGACTATTTATGGGTATCCAATAAAAGAAAATAGTTGAAGTTCAGGGTTGCACCCTGAACTTCAGCTATTCTTGATTCTTTTCTAAGGTTCTTAATTCTTCTCTTAGTTGTTTGCTTGCAGACATTTCATTATCCAACTTGGAAACATCATCAAAGTGATGAGTCCCTGTTTATATATAATAGCTTGCCCTGCCTGTTTTGGGATGTTTTCTTCCTTGGTGGTTCTTTGATTATAGTATTGTTTTCTGTCTGATTGGTGTTTATTACATATTTGAAAACCTAGGAAGGAAACAAAACAAAGAGATTAAGGGACTCAAGATTCAGATAAGCAGGAATCAGCATTAGACAAATCATCAGGGAGAAACCAATACTGTAATCAAGGAACCACCAAGGACGAAACTATGCCCCCACCAAAACTTAAACTCTTTCCAAAATAACTTGCTTCTCTATTGTTTGAGATAGAAACCTTCCAATTCTGATTATCTTATTTACAAGCAGCCATTTTATCTTTTCTTTAAATTCTTCCTGTATTTACTTTAGCAACTCTGAAGTTGCTGCATTTCTTCTTCTCCTGACTTACTCGTGGTACAGCAGTGGTGGGATTCAAACTTTTTTTACTACCGGTTCTGTGGGTGTGTCTTGGCTTGGTGGGCGTGGCTTGGTTGGCATGGCAGGGGAAGGATATTGCAAAATCTGGATTCCCACCCCACTCCAGGAAGAAGGCTACTGCAAATATCCCCATTCCCTCCCCATCCCACTCATCTGCTTTCCAGCTCCATTCTCCTGTGCAGGGCTACAAAAGAAGACCCAGCCGATCAGCTGGGACTTGAGAGGCAGAAAATGGATGGGGGCGGGGCCAGTCAGAGGTGGTATTTGTCGGTTCTCTGAACTACTCAAAAGTTCCACTACTGGTTGTCCAGAACTGGTCAAAACCTGCTGAATACCACCTCTGTGGTACAGAGTTGTGCAATTAGTATCCCAGCACCCAAGCTAACTTCCTAACTTCTCTTTTCTACTGCAACAACTTAATGTAATGCATTTTGTATGCATATTCCCCAATGTATACATTTCTATACATTTTCGAGCTACACACTGTATCACAGAATTTGGAAGAATGCAAATAGTAGATGTGGACAGCCAGCACCAGATCATGTCAATGGTAAGGGAAGTTGGAAGTTATAATTCAGCAGTATCTGGATGACAAAAGATCTCCTACTTTTACATAGGTTTGGAAAGTGCAGATTAGATAAATCCTAATTAGCTAATAAGATATAAATATAGATCTTTCCATTGCTAATTCTTTCCTGAAGTAGCTTAAACACATTAAGTATATTTTTCCTTTCAAAGATGTCGCATTACAGGTTAAGATTGGTTGGTGGCTCTATTATCATGCCCAACTGGTTAACTCAAATGGATGCACTGAAACATTTTAGTGCCTGAGTTCCAAGGATAAATTTTGCTTCCTTATCTTTAATTAGACCCAATTAGTCATATTTTGAAGGGCATTAGAAGCCTGGTTTGCAGGAGCGGGTGAGTAACAATAGGATGTAGGCTGTCAACTTAATGAACGGTTCCCACTCAACCGCAGAATAGCTGACACCAGGTGACTTGGGCCTGTCGCTATTTCTCAGCCCATCCCTGTCCTATAGGATTGCTACTGAAAAGCTATATGAGAGCAGACTCCAAGGGCATTGCTTTGACTTTCAAAACAAAAGGACAGGAATGGGCATAAATAGATGAAGTGCCTCCAATTTGCCTTATACTTAGTAGAGCGAGGTTGTGTTTTATGAGGTGGAAGCTGCTCAGGTAATAAGCAAAACAGAGCCAGTGGATTCTTCCCATCTGCCTCTGGCAAAGAAATCCCCTTTTAGCCTTTAACTAAATTTGTGGAATGCCTGTGAGATTAAAGTGGCCCCTGATCGCTGTAGCAAGATAACAGAATTTGGAGAAGATGGCAGTTTATGCATCAGTGAGAATTCCAATTGCTTTTCTGTCCCAATTTGAATTAATTCTGCACTGAATGCAATTGACCAATATTTGCAGGTTGTAGTACAGTTCTTAGTACTGTAGGTAATGATTTTTTTCTCAGTTCTGTCTTATGGTTATACAGTATAAAATGTAATCTAAAAGGGCATTTTGATTGCATGTACTGCAAAAGTTTGCCAATGTATCCTCCATATCCCATGTCATCTCCTCTCTGAGCAGCTAAACTAGGCTCCATTTTAACATTTAGATTAATGTCAGCTTCTTAAGAACTCAAAGGCAATAGCAGTGAGATGCCTCAAGTAGTGAAGTCACTGCTGGTCTTTTCAAAGTTTGAAACTTTTGTGGGACTTTATGCAAAAATGGGATAGTTGAAAAACTCACCATGGTCATTTTGCTTCTATATTTCAGGTTAATTTTGAAGGGCCATCCAAAATGAATTCAGTGGACTGTGGATCACCTACCAGCATAAGTCTGGCATCCTGATCCAGTTGTTTTATAAATAGTCTGTTGGTAATAGAGGTTAGGGGGTGAAATGTAGATTAATGATGGTGTTAATTGTAAATAATACCTTAAAAGATTTTAGATTTGCAGTAATTAAAATGTACCCCTCTAGGACTAGTTCACATGTACTTTAAGATAGTCTTGATTTTGGCCATGGGGGTGTGGATATTATAGCACTGCGAGAATCAAAATGGTATCAAAAATCCACAAAAGTGCAATAGAAGCCTTCTATCTTTTATGTGAGTTTAGGTACAATGTGCATTAAAAAGAGCGAAGGCTTTGATTGCATGGTCATGATTGCCATGTTGAGTTTTTCTGACTCCTCCCGCCCACCTTACATCCTGAGAACATTGCTGATTTAGTGGATCTGAAAGATGAGCAGGCTGAGCCCGAGGGAGGGATTAAATGTGTCATCAGTTTGGAATCATTGTGCAGCCACAACAGAACTAAGCCTATCACCTCCATAAATTCCATTGAGCCTTCAACTTCCCCAGCAAAGCTGACTCGGGAATTCTGACAGTTGAAGTCCACACATCTAAAAGTTGCCAAGGTTGAGAAGCATTGCTGTAGACTACAGGTGTCAGGTGATGTATCGTGATGTTTTTCCCCCTTTGCAGAGCTGGGGTGGGCATGATGCATCTGGTCCATAGGCTGCCAGTTTGACACCCCTTCTCTAGACTGAACAGTTTTGCCTTTGAAATTACTGAGTTTAACAAGTTGCTAAAAGTGCTACTGTGCTTAATTTCTGATTTAACTGCATAGAAAGGAACTGCTTGGTGGCTGCGTACTGAGGCAAGCTAACTCAGCATAACATTTCAGAAACAAATTATATGGGATCACTGCAAATAATTAAGCGGTGTCATTCTTGATTACCTTGGTTAATGAAGAGGCAAGCCAAGTGCTACTTATTATAACTCCAGGGCCTGGCAGTGCTGTCTTGTGTTTAAGTCATAATTGATTTTTGATTGTCTTACCTGAAGAAAATATCTCATTTTTGTAAAGCGGATCCTTCTAGCCATTCGTAATTATAATCCTGATTCCAGGGAGAGTTGTTCCTTTACTGTTCATAGTAGGGAAATTATTGGGGTGAATCATACACATTCTAGACCTTAATTGGCATGTAGCAAAGACTTTTACATGTGTGGTCATGCAAAGCCGTTTCCCTGATTGAATGGCCAAAAGAGAAGGGATCTTGTGTTTGAAATTTTTTGTTGAGCTCAAATAGTTGAAATTATCTGAAATGAACTGATTTTTTTGAACAACCATCCTTGATTGTTATTTAACAGCTTGAATTTGGGTGATTGTTATCATGTTTGTACTTTTAATATGTATTTAGTTTTAAATTGTTATAGTCTTACAATATTTTTAAACACAGAAAATAATAAATAAATGAGAGTTTTGGAGTAACTGCAAATAAGTTCTGTTTCCATTCCTGGGCATTCCAAAACAATTTTTGGAAATCCAGTGGGATTTGAGCACATAGACTCATGATGTTGGTTGGAATGGGTAATGAGTTCTGCCTGTTTTCTAGATATGATAAATGTAAAAAAGAAATTAAACTTCATTCACTCTTATTGTGGCCACTATTTAACTTTTTCAACAGTAGCCTCTGGAGACCCTTCCAGAGATTGAATCTAAGGCACTACACAGTTCGTATATAAATAGGCTGATTAAATAAATGAATATAAATAGATAATGTGTGTCCAGGTTTATAGTAGATTTAAGGAATATTCATGTTTGGTTTCCTGATTTCCTTCTGAAGCCTGAGCTGCTCTTTCCCTTTTCTTCTTCAGTAGAAACATCGGAATGAGGACAAAATAGAATTGAGGCATCTTAGAAGTTGCTTCTGAAGGATTCTTATGATAGTTAAAACACTTTCCTTGTGGACAGTGGTGGGATTCAAATAATTTAACAACTGGTTCTCTGCCCTAATGAATTCTTCCAACAACCAACTGCTCAGAAAGTTAACAACCGGTTCTCCCAAACTGATGTGAACCAGCTGAATCCCATCACTGCTTGTGGAGATGCCTGGATCTGAATGTGTTGCTTAGAGGGCATTGTGTGCTAATGAAAACAGATAAGTTCACTCTGTGTTTAGCACATCCAGAGGCCATTAAAGGTGCTAAGCAGAAGGATGCTACAATGGGATTAGATGTCTGGGTCAGAAATACTCAAGGGAGAGGTGTCTTTTCGCCTGGAAGTGGATGGCTGCTACCCTTGCCTCTCTGCAAATATCCAATTTCATCTTTGCAGCTATTGAAACCTGTCAAATTGTTACTATTTTTTTAATTATAACGTTTAAACTGATCTTACAGTTAGACCAAGTGTTCTTCAGAAAACAAAGAGTGCTTTGTTTCTAGAATCTCTCTGGGGGGTAAATAAGTCCTTAAAGATAGAGGCTCAGTTATCATAATCAGATGAAACTTGGTATATTTCAAACAATATAAATATCACTGTAGTGTTTGTTGGAAATAATCCCTAAATGTTCTCCAGCAAAAATTGTTTCCCAAATAAATGAGGCAACATTGGGCATGGTTCTAGTGAAAATGCTGGCTAGATCGTGTTCTGGCTAAGACATTGTGAATAGAAAAGCTTTGGGCAAACTACTGCAAACAGGTTGAGGGCTGTCATTAAAAGGCTGAAGAAGACGACAGAGACTGAGTGATTTCTAAATTGAACGTGGGAAAAAAATACCAAATAAATTGAGGGTTGCATTTTTTTTACATGCAATGGTAATTAAAAAAAACAGTGTTGCACCAAATTGTGCATGTTTCAGTTTTGTTCCTCAATACTACCTGGTAGTTAGTTTTAATTTAAAATCGGTAATGTAATAGTGTAATGTAATATTATTCCAGGTTCAATTTGAACCTTCCCATATATGAAGACCATTTCTCTTTTGTTGGCTCGAATGGGATGGATAGTGGTCAATGGGCCATCATGATTGCTGGTATGGCTGGAAATGGTTGAGTCCCAATGGTCAGCTGAAGATGGCTGCGGTGCCATGAGGTCTTTTGTCTTTCTTTGATCTCACCTTTGTTGCCAGTGTTAAGTGAGCGCATGAAAAGGAAGGAGCAGGATCGTAGGAGTTGCAGAAAACAGTTCTTTTTAAAAATTCAGGAAAAAAGCAGCAAGCCGCAGCTGGCGCCAGCTTTTATAGCGAGCACTGTCCAACATTTCAGCCACTGATGGAGCTTCATTATTTCTGCCAGTGGCTGGACCAATGAGTGGAGTCTGACATCAGACATATTATGGACATGAATATTAATGAGGCATCAAGTAATATTTAACAGTGGGTAGACTTGGATTTTGGAGAACATAAACTGAATGCGAGGAGGCATAAGAAGAAGAAAAAATCTGAGCAGCATTCCTGGTCAAGATATGGGTAACTCCCTGTGGTTTCTTGGCAATAATTCAGTGATGACTTGCTGCTCCCTACTTTTGGAACATTTTTTCTGCTGTAAAACATCAATTACAACAGCGGTGTCCAACCTTGATGACTTTAAGACCTGTAGACTTCAACTCCCAGAATTCCCATGCTGGCTGGGGAATTCTGGGAATTGACATTTACAAGTCTTAAAGTTGCCAATATTGGACACCCCTGACTTACCAGATGGTGATATTGTTCCCTGCCATTTCTTTAGAACATGAGGATGTACCTTATCAGCATTGCTCATCTTTGTCTCTTTTCTGTTAGATGAGCTCATTTCCAAACAGATTCTTGCGCTGTTACCACCCACATTTTTGTTTACATTTTCTATGAAAGCCTCTGTAACTTAAGTGGGCCTCAACGGATAACTGAAGATAATGGTGGAGACTGGCTTTGTGTTTTGACACATGTCAGCTTTTCTTAATTTTTAATTAGAAAGAAATAAAATGAGCTAGATGGGGCAGGTAGCCTAGAGGGCACCAAGTTGTTCACCCCTTCTTCAGAGCCAAACCCACAATTCCTGCTAATGCAAGAATGAAGAATCTAAAATAAGAGCCGAGCTGAAATCTTTGGGAGGATCGAAAAGTTGCACCTAATTTTCTTGAATAAAACCTACAGGGGCCTATTCTTGTGGAGAAATGAACCTTGTCTGGAAGATGGACAGCGAAATCTAACATACCAAGTGACTTTTAGCAAATTTTAGTCAGCCAATTAACTCTCAGTTCTATGGTGGCATACGCATTAGTACCGAAACGGCTGATGACAAACGCTTGACTGCAATGTTAAGAACTTAAAGCAAGGCATGTAATAGCAAAAAATAGTCACAGGTTTATGAGGTGTATCAATTAGCTAATAGCAATGAGCAGTTAAGGGGCAGATTCTTGGACGCAGAGTTAGTTACCACAATCAGGCAAGCTATAAATAGCAGCTGATTGGCAAGATCTGTGAAGAAGCAGGTTATGCAAGATCAGAAAACTCATCCAGGTATTGTCACAGAACTCGCATACAGCTTCTCTCCATAAAGTGAAAAATCAATCTTTTATTCCATATTCTTCTATATGGCAAAAAAAAAAAAAACAACCCCAAAACTCCTACTATGAATTAACTAGGCCTGATATTAATTGTGTCAATTCAATTAATCTGGATGCTTTTGCTATTCAAATTGATAATTTTGGGGATAATAGGAGAAGTTTAAATTCTCCTCATGGTAGAATGAAGCTAGTTAGGTATTAGGCTTACACACACACACACACACAAACACACACACACATATGTGTGGATCTTTGGTTATTCGGGTTTTCTCCCACGTAAAATTGGAAGTATCTAGGCAACGTTTCGATGAAGTCTCATTCATCATCTTCAGGCTTGTGTCTTCGGCTTTGTGCTTCTCAGAGTAATGTGAGCTTGCAGCTGCTTCTTCCTTTTAACTGCTAGTGGGGGTGTGACTTGATTGGGTGGGGGCTTGGCTGTGTTCTGATTGGGTGGGGGTGTGTTCTCATTGGTTGGGGTTCTGGCTGTGTTCTGATTGGTTGGGGGTTGGCTGTGTTCTGATTGGCTGGGGGTGTGTTCTGTTGAGGTGGGGGCTTGGTTGTGCTCAGGTTAGTCTTAGTTGCTGGGGGATTTGAGCTGGTGAGCTGTGATCCTGCTGTTTGGCTTCACGTTCGTGGTCGTGCCACATCTTCATGGTGGGCGTCAGTTCGCTTCAGGTATGGGTCGGAGGGGTTTGAAGTGGGTAGTGATGCAGCTGCAGTACGGCTTCTGATCCGTGGTAGTGTCTCATCTTCTGTGTGGTGTGAGTCTGCTTTCTATGTGGAAGTGTGGTGGTAGCATCTTGTGTGGCCCTCGTGCATGTGGGTCTGGTGTCATTCTTCATGTTAGGTACTCGTTTGTTCCACGTTTTTCCCAGACCCACACGCACAAGGGCATGTATATGAATTCCCCAGACAGACCACGGGTGATGTTGCTACTGGGAGAAGAATGATAGAGAACATAGGGCTGACTAGTAGCAAAAAATCTGACCCAAAGGTCTAAATGCATTTTTCTGAGATTTTTATGGCAAACGATGGAAAATATGACATATCTATAAGATCAATATAATAAGTATAGGGACCTGCTCTGTGGAATAGTATCAGTGCACAGACTTGCTCTGTGTGGGAGATGGGCAGATAACTAAACAAACAAATGAATAAACAAACAGTATCCACCCAGACATCCAAATGCCACCCCCACTCTGTTAACCTTTAAAAGACCTGACCATTCCCCCAGGCCTTCCATGAGTGACAATTATAGTATGAACATTACTGGCACTTTCTGCACCACAGTAAACCAAGCCAGAGAAATAAAAACATTGAAAAAAACCTTCCTTCCTTCCTTCCTTCCTTCCTTCCTTCCTTCCTTCCTTCCTTCCTTCCTTCCTTCCTTCCTTCCTTCCTTCTTTATATATTTGATGCCAGGAAAGGGAATTAGTGACAGCCTTCATATACATTGTAATGTTAAGGAAATCTGTTGACAATATATGTTATTTAATCAGAGTTAATTATTAATCATTAATAAACTGGCTGCTCCTCTACCTTTTCCTTCCTTTCTATCTAGCTATGTTATACAAAGAAATGGGAAATAAAAAGACAGGTGATGGCAACAGGAAAATCAAGAGATCTTTTAGAGATGTCCCTGGTTAATGGAATCCTTCCTTCCTTCCTTCCTTCCTTCCTTCCTTCCTTCCTTCCTTCCTTCCTTCCTTCCTTCCTTCCTTCCTTCCTTCCTCCCTCCCTCCCTCCCTCCCTCCCTCCCTCCCTCCCTCCCTCCACCCCCACCTTCCCTTTCAGCTAAAGTACTGCCATCCTAAAACACCAATGGAGGGCTTTGCCTCTGGTTTATAGGAATACATATAAAACAGGGGTCTCTAACACCCGGACCATGGACTGGCACCAGTCTGTGGCATGCCAGAAACTGTGCCATGCAAAGCCCCATCTGCGGGATGTAGGCAGCACATGAAACCTCTCCCTCCTCTCCCCCCCCCCAAAAAAACCCTCTCTTACTATGGAACCGATCCTTGGTACCCAAAAGGTTGGGGGCCAGCGATATAAAATACATCAACATAGCAGGTATAAGGCTCGTTTACACCTGTTATCAGGTATGCTTTTCTTTGAACAGAAAACTCCAATTCATCTGCTGCTGTTTTGCTGGAGCATCTCTAATTCGGTTTGAAATAGATGACATTTGGCCGAAAACCAGACCACCCTTGTTTTTGTATACTCAAAGAATAAATGGATCCTGCCTTCATTACTCAAATCATTAGCCCCTAGACAAAAAGGGAGAAACAAGAAACAAATCACCCCAGTGACATCCAGGTCTTGCTTTATATTATCCTGACAGGGCCTGTTTCTGCAGCGCTGCTTCCCTCTCCCACCACCCCAAGCGCCTGTTTCCTGTTACTCTGCATGGAAATTGAAGCTGGGCCTAAAAGGCCTTGGAGGCTTGTATCTTCTCTTCACATGAGTGAAGCTTCAGCGATAAACTTGAACTTAAACTTACCGAGGCGTAACTGAGGGTTCATTTGATAGCTAGTGGTTTTCAGCTTCACCGCACGGCTTGGGAGGCTCAACGTGAGCAAGATTGTTAATGTCCTGTGAGAGAAAACAATAACACATTTCATGAATGCGTTCATCTGTGAAGCGTCTATTAGTGCACTGGAGGTATTAATGACGTTATGCTTGAAAATGACATGTGGGGCCTGACAGGAATGGCAAGGTCTGATGAGAACAGATGACAAGATAAGCAAATATTTGAATGGCTTCATTTGCCTGGCAGCCAAAGGATGCGTTAAAGCAGAAGTGAGCAAGGAAAAGCTTGGAAAGGAAGGAAAGAAAACCCTTTGTTGGTGTACAGATGGAGTTGCAGCCAACTGGGAGAAAGTAAGCAGGGATACAAAGGGAGTTTATACATGGGCTAGGCAGCATTTCTTTAAATTTCCAGCTCCACAAAAGACATATTAGGAGAAATACTAAGGTTATATCCTGGAAATGATGTGCAAAAGGTTACATTGCACTGTGGGAGATTATCACAAACATTGGTCAGTTTTTTAAAAATATTATGAGCATTAATCATGCAGAATATCTTTTTTTTCCCCAAAGGATGTTAAGAACAACTTTTAAGCCTCTGAAGTATGACACGACCCAAATTAACATTTTTGCCTTGCACTTCTGATTGTGCAAATGAAGCCCATTTGTTTAATTTATGGTTCATAATTGATAGAGGTTTCCTTTGTTACATTTCATTTACCAGTGTAGAAAATTCAAATGCTAAAATTAGGGGCAATCGGTAAAAATGTGTTAATACAAAATGATAAGCAAGCAAGCAAACAATTTTCTTTGGTTGAATAGACATTTCAGGCAGGAGAAATGTCCAGGTAGAATGAGTCCAAGTTATAGGAAAGAGATAAAAGGACTTGCATTGTTCTCATGTCTAGCTCAGTGGTGGGATTCAATTTTTTTTTTACTACCAGTTCTGTGGGCATGGCTTGGTGGGTGTGGCATGGCTTGGTGGGCGTGGTAGGGGAAGGATACTGTAAAATCTCCATTCCCTCTCCACTTCTGGGGAAGGTTACTACAAAATCCCATTCCTTCTCCACCCCACTAACCTGTTTTCCAGATCCGTTCTCCTGTACAAAAGAAGACCCAGCTGATCAGTTGGGACTCGGGAGACAGAGAATAGATGGGGGCGGGGCCAGATAGAGGTGGTATTTGCTGTTCTCTGAACTACTCAAAATTTCTGCTACCGGTTTTCCAGAACTGGTCAGAACCTGCTGAATACCACCTCTGGTCCAGCTGATGAATGTAACCTTACTAAATCTAATTTCCTGAATTCAGGAAGGTGGTTAACCAACAGATGTGTGGATTTGAAGCTTATAATACCACTCTGGCCTAATCAAGCTGCCTTCATTTGTGAATAGGATGATATATAATTCATCTTTTGCATAGCAACCAAATACAAGGGACAACAATGAGGAAGTATTTCCAATGTAGAAGTTGGCAATTAGGTATGTGATTGTGGCCCATGTAGGCATTTCTTTATTCGTCCTATTCCAAGCTCCCCTTGTACATTTGTTCAGTCTATGTGTTTCTGTATTTCTATAAGCCATCCAAGACTCAAACAATCTTTCCAGTTGCTGCTTCTTCCCTACCTTTCCAAAGTGGTTCTTATGAGTTTGAAGACTATGGGAACCTTTGACCTCAGCTGTCAACCTTTGAGAGTAAAGGCTGCCTTCATCTTCAAATCATTGTCCAAGGAGAGGTCATAGCACTACTATCCACGAGTTAATGAGAATAAACCTCTGGATATTACCTGAAGTAATTGAAAGCAGGGCACCAAGCAGGTGAAATTAACTCATTCCATGTGGTTTAAAGTAGGCCAGAGTTGTAGGAGGGAGGAGCTCTTTCCCAGGGAGCAAACTTTGGAGTCTTTGGTTTGCAGAAAGAAAGCGAAGGTGGACTCCGCTTCGCAGTTCACGGTATAACTAGTAGTAATGCAGATAAATGCTTTAATCTGGCAAGACTTCTGTCTGTAGGTGAGCAGCAATAGAAAAAATTCTCTGAAGTAACTCCCCTCACGCTTGATATCCCTATCAACTTTTAGTAAATCCACTGAAACTTGATTGTATCAACTGACCGGGGGGATGAGTTAATGAGGTAGCTCCATTGTCTGTAATATTTAATGCTCTCTCCTTGTGTTTTAACTATAATATTCGTGTTTTCATTGTTTATTGTTTTTTGTATTGCTAGTTTACTGAAGTCACATTTTGTGAAATAAATAAGCTTATTTCAACAGAAAGGTATGCCAACTAGTAAGTGGATAATACTGTACCATACTGCTATTTGTTGACGGGGAAGTCTATTTTCCAAATTTTGATTCTTACCTCTCTTGAGTTTGCTTTGCCAAGCCTACTTGTTTTTTTCATTATGAATTAATAGAAGAGTCTGTTTGGAACACGGCTGGATGTTTTGCACAAGATTCAGGAAGAAAAAGGATGTGAGAGCAGCACAAGCCAGTCTTCGGATGACAATCTCACACATCTCAATGCCATCAAGAATAATTCAAAATGAGTGATCAGACAGGCTTGGCAGCATTTCCAAGAAAAAGGAGACAGAAAGAATGGAGGCGGTTTCCTGTTTACTCGATGTAATCTAAGTATCCTTCTACATCTACAATTTTTCTATTTAGCACAGAATAGAATGGAAATTGTGGCTAGCTGACACCTTGTTGTCCGAATTAACATACCATATGCAATTGCTGGTGATTTAAAAACACAAAGGAAAACATTTTTCCCTTTTTGTTTTTCAAAGCTAATAAATATATCACACTCTTGAAGATATTCACAATCTACTTTCTATTCCTAGGAAAGCTGGCACTACATTAATTCACCTATATTTTTCTGCTCATATTTTTTTATGCTGAAGGTTAAAAACATTTGTTAGCCAGATCAAATTCTTATTTCTGCAGAGTTGTGATTAGTTAAGCAGAACAAAACAAAACAAAACAGAACAGCACAGAACAAAAGAAAACACCCTTTTCCTTAGGATATTTTGCCAGAGATTTGTTTTTAATCTGAAAGAAGTTGTCTATATTTTTATTAGCAAGGCTCCAGTACTGAAGCAATAACATTAAATAAGCCTTTACTTTAATAAAAATATTTTAGAGAACATTCACATATTCTTCTATTATTAAATAAATAAAGAAGATTATTTTAATAAGTTAGAATATTTCTTTTGCTGGAAAAGAAACCCTTGCATTTGCATCTAATAATTTTAGAAGTAATATTAATGCCCCTTAATGCTTGTTTAATATCTATTATCCCAATATTCAAGAATTCTTACAACTGCAATGTAATTAATGGTGCTAAGTTTGGTGCTAAAATATCTTTTCATATTAAATGCACATTTTAATATGAATCTACTGTATATTATCAATATAAATAACATAATCTGAAGATAAATGAAGTAAATAAAACTCTAGGTATTATTAAATTGTTTTTCCCTTAGCAGCATAAGTATAATTATAATATTAATTGGATAACAGATAATCCACACAGATTGGGAGATACTGTATTAATTCTGATTTTTTAAAAAAGAAGCTATCTCTTTTTTAATATGTTTCCTCTTCACAAATAAGTTCTGCAGTTTTCTGAACTTCCCCCCTACTAAAAATCAAATACTGTTGAGCGTTGACAACAGTGGTGGGATTCAATTTTTTTTACTACTGGTTCTATGGGCGTGGCTTGTTGAGTGTGGCAGGGGAAAGATAATGTAAAAATCCCCAGTCAGAGGTGATATTTGCCAGTTCTCTGAACTACTCAAAATTTCCACTACAAGTTCTCCAGAACTGGTCAGAACCTGCTTAATACCACCTCTGGTAGACAAGGTTCTTTGTTCACTTCTCTAATCAACTTCAATTTCCACCTTCCTCTTCCTCTTCCAAAACTTACTCTAGCAAGCTTTCCCCCCCTCTTTTTAACCATTCTTATTAAATGTGATGGAATATTGTTATCATTTTTTTTACCAAAAATAAAATTTAATTGAATACTCATTGCTAGACTGGAAGGTCCCCCTAAATGAATTATGAGATGGTTGATGTTGTTGCCCTCTTTCTACAGTGTGGCATCCTGTTTCTCCATATTTTAGGATAACGTTCCCAGATTAGGAAGCAGAATAAACTTCTGTACATCCCGCCATCTTGTAACAACAAAAAGGAAGATCTATTATATCTGCGACACAAAAATACAGATAACCGCTAAATACGTAACTACAGTATCTATAACAAATTAATTTTTTTTTTGCAAAGCATGGAGAAGCTCTTATGATGAGATTCAAAACTACTTTTGTGAAGGAAGAAAATTTTGGAGGAAAATTTGGAGGACACATTTTAGCACCATACTGTGCGTTACAAACAGTAGAGTAGGTCAGTATTATTGCTTCTTTTTGCAACGTATGTTTAGTGAAGGAGCTTGCCAGTTTTAAAATGAACACAGCTCGATAAGTATTAAAGCTTGGAGAATGTTTATATGAATTCACTCTTCAAATCTACATACTGATCATCAGTTGAAGTACTGTTTCCTAACACTGACAGTAATGGAAGTTATACAGAGTGGATGTTTAATGAAACAAATACTAAAACAGTCTTGCTGTATAAATTACCTAATAGCTATAAAGTAATATGTGAAATATTTTGACCTTTCTGAGCCACTAATGGTAAATAGCAAAATGTTCGAGGCAAGGCATGACATTTATTAATTGAATGTGTGGGAAATGAAAGGAAACATTAAAAAAAAGTGCAATATGATACCATAATGGATTTTAACCCAGATATTTCCTTAAGATTGATACCTTATTCTTTAGCAGTATGATTGTGGATTTACTATCAACCACAAAGAAATTAGTTATAAGTGATACTAATACAGTGTCATTCCTTGCTTTAATTTAGTTTTTTTCTAATGAGTGGCCTCCAGATATGTTGGGATTCCAATTCCCAAAGTGTCTCGCTAGAATGGCCTTTAATGAACCTTGACAGATAAGCTGACATTCAATGGATTTAACATTTCATTATCATCAGAACTCTGACAATATTTAATAACTTGAAAATAGAAACA
This sequence comes from Pseudonaja textilis, assembly GCF_049901715.1. Classification (NCBI taxonomy): domain Eukaryota; kingdom Metazoa; phylum Chordata; class Lepidosauria; order Squamata; family Elapidae; genus Pseudonaja; species Pseudonaja textilis. The sequence goes on along the minus strand of NC_141991.1, from coordinate 196,774,533 downwards.
AAAAGAAAAGAAAAAAAGAAAGCAATCCCTACAAATTCTAAAATGTGAATAGTTTCCTTAAAGTTGTGATCAACATTAAATGTTAACAATTTAAAATGATTATGAAAACCCAGTAGTTTGAACCAGGCTTATTATGAAAATTGTAGGTACTTAAAAAAAAATGAAATTATGTATTTTGGTTCTCCCACATTTGTCAATCTTCTGGTGGAATTGTTGAATATATATCCCATTTTCCAGAAGTTGAGTGTGATATATATGGCCCATTTTCCTCTTAGCTCAAAATCATTCAAGGACTGTCAGTGGATGTACTATGGATTTGAACTTGGATTTCCCCAGTCCTAGTGGTATTCCATAAGTATCTTTCCATAAGGATACAATTCATCTATTGAATCTGCCCTCAAGACCAACCAGTTTAGCAAAACCCCTCTCCATATATGAATTATGATTCCCATAAACCCTAGCTATTACAGTTATGTTGTTTAGGTTGAAAAAGGTTTTTTGTTCATACATCTGGAGGGCATCAAGTTAGGGCAGATTGTTTTTGAGTCTTCACTATATGTGTTCCTCGTGTGCTTTTTGCATCTACCATGTAAGCAAAAATGAATGTATTAACTCCACTGAGATCTATTCCTTCCTGCAATATAAGCTCCACATACTAGGCCTGATTCAAACTTGTTAAGAGCAATGCCTCATGGCAGCCTTAAGCTGCTTTGTTTCCACACTGATACCAGTTGGAAATGAAGCCAGCTTAAGAAATTGTTGTCTGGATTCCAAGCTTGGCAATGATGTTGGCCTTGTCTTCTGTCCAGATAGCGCCTACTGGTAGATTTTTCCATACCTCCCTTCCACTTGTGCCAGAAAAGTATGTACCAACTGCTTTCTTTTATATAGAGGATTTGTGAACACCTGGTTTCCATTAATACAACTTTTATCCACACACACACATGCACGCATGCGCACACACACACACAGAGGGAGGAAGGGAGAGAGAGAGAGAGAAAAGAGAGTGTTGACTTCTCTTCATACTTGATATCTTCCCATTTGGTAAATCTGCCAATATATCAGTTAAAAAGATGAAGAACATATATTTAACATAGAATAACAGAGTTAGAAGGAACCTCAATGGTTGCAGTAATTGGATATTTGTAGTCTAGAGAAAGGAAGGACTAGAGATGATATGATAACAGTACTCCAATATTTGAGAGGCTTCCAAAGACAAGGGGGGCAAACTATTTTCCAAAGCAAACTATTTTGCAAGACAAGGAACAGTGGATGGAAACTAATCAAGGAGAGAAGCAACCTAGAACTAAGGAGAAATTTCCTAATGGTGAGAATAATCAACCAATGGAATGGCTTGCCTTCAGAAGTTGTGAGTGCCCATCACTGGAGGCTCTCAAGAAGATACTTGACAGCCATTTGTCTGAAATGGTACAGTGTATCCCAATTGAACAGGGATTTGAACTAGAAGACCACCAAGGTCCCTTCCAGCTCTATTATTCTATGTTCTATGAAGTGATAGTTCTATTGTATGCTGCACTTTTCAGACCATGCCTGAAAGACTATGTCCACTCTGGTTACTGCAACATTAGAAGGATGCTGAACAATTGGGAAAAGTACAGAGAAAACCATCAAAGATGGTGAGGGGCTTAAAGGTTAAATCTTATGAGGAACAGTTAAAAAACTAGATTCATTAGCTTAAAGAAGAAAAAGGAGAGACAAAATAGCATCGTTCCAATGCTTGAAGAGACATGTCACAGGGAAGAGTGTGTAATTATCCTCCTAGTGCCCAAAGGTAAGGCAAGAAATGGATGAAAGTGAAAGATCCAAACTTGAAACAAGGAGTTTCCTGAACATGAGAGCTGCTAAGCAGTCAAACATCCTGCCATTTGCAGTCATGGTTGCATAGTCATTTGTCTGGCATGGTCTAAGAATGGTTCAGGGTATGGAAGGTGACTTGAAGATATCCAAGATCCCTTCTAACTGTAAAACTCTATGATTCTAAGACATAGGGGCCAGGGTTAAGGATGATCTTACGTGTTCCTGTCCTTGATACAAGATTAGCAGGCCACCTCTGTTCTGTGGCAAACAGGATGTAAAAATGCCACGTGTTCTCAATTTGTTCTGATTATCTGTGGTCTAACATTCAATGTGGATTGGATATCTTTCATCCACATTGAATCACTCTGCCCCCCCCCCCAAATACTTCAGGTGTCCAGAAAATCTGTAATGAGACAAACTATCTCCAATGCCAGTTGAGGTCTGTTTCACACCAGCCCTTGAAATTAATGGCAAGTAGCTTAGATCTGATTAGCTGTGCAAAGAGGAGCTAACGGGAGGTGTTCAATGAAAGGAGGGAAAGGGTTAGATCAGCAGCTAGAAAATAATTACTTGCTAATTGAGAACACTCAATAATTGGAAATGTGCTTTCCAAAATTAATACAAGTTAGGCGGCCACTGGATTTTTAAAAAATCTTTCATATTCTTAAGGCCATTCAGTAATTAAATGATGCTCCTGTGAATTCTTTTGGTTTTTTGGATTCCATTTAAGGAGAAGGTAGCAGTCTTAGTATTGCAGTCATGTACTATGTCACAATACTTTCTATTCACAAACATTCTAATAAATCAACTCAGGCATGGCATATTTCTTTAAAAAAATTTTTTTTATTGGTTTTTAAAAACAAACATAAACAAACAAAACATAAAAACATCAAGCTATCTTCCATAAATGTACATACAGTGTGCCGGTTGGTTTACAAATTGTTTTGTGCTTCCATATCGTAGTCTTCAATTACAATTACATTACATATAATCTCATATTGTCATTCAAAAATTAAATACCTTAGTATCATTATTAATCAATCATTTGACTATACTTTTATTCATTCATGTTTTACAAGATAACCATAATTTACTTAATTTATTTTATAACAGTTCATATTATCATCCCAAATCTATCCTAAAATCATTTTGTAGTTATAATAAGAAAGAAGTACATTTTTATATATTTATTATTTTCTAAAAATCTACATATTTCATTACTGTACTTTGTTGTCTAGCCATTGATAGAAAAGATCCCAAATTTTATAAAATTGTTTATCCTCTTGTTCTCTAATTTCAAATGTCAATCTACTCATTTCAGCACATTCCAATATTTTCTTAATGATTTCCTCCTGTTATGGTATTTTTTCATTTTTCCAGTTTTTAGCAAATACAATCCTAGCTGCTGTTAATACATTTACAATCAGGTATTTCAAGTCTTTACTATATATTTCAGGTAAAATTCCCAATAAAGTATCTCTGGTCTATATGTTTTTTGTCATTTTTTCCAACCACATGTGGATTTTAGTCCAGTATTTTTTAGCATCCGCACAAGTCCACCACGTATGGTAAAATGAGCCAGGTGTCTGATGACATTTCCAACATTTTTCGGATTTATTCTTGAACATTCTTGCTATTCTTGTCAGGGGAAAATGCCACCTGTAAAACATCTTATACAATTTTTCTTTATATGCTGTTGACATTGTCATTTTATAATTTTGAGGCCACAATTTTTGCCATTTTTCTAAATCAATCCCATATCCAAAATTCTTCCCCCAAGCATAGTTTCTTTAACTTGTTCTTCTTCTAGTTTAATTTCTAATAGATATCCATACAATTTTTTAATCACCTTTTCATCAGTACCTGTCAAAATCTTAGGCATGGCCTATTTCATTTGCATCCTAATTGCAGTTCTCTCTCATTATTGATATTAATGGCCCGGTGGTTCTAACAGTTAAGTGATGAACTGAGCAGAAAGCATGGTCCATAGGTTTTTGCTACTTTTTAAAGAAATACTGTATACTGTGACGATATTTAATGATGCCTTCCCTCGCCAACTGCATTGGGTGCCATCACCATCGCTATGGGTGTGCACTATAGCAAATTGTCTTAGTCTTCTACACTTAACAGAACAGCCTTGTCTACACAGAAACAAGCTTTGTTGAATTCAGTAGGATCTCCTGAAAATTAAATAGGCAAATGAAAGTAGCCCTGATAGAAGAGAAACATTCCTATTTGAATCCAACCCACTCCTGAATTCTTTAAAACAGATAAATTTAGGTGATTAGTTGCATGAACTGCTATTAAGATCCTTTGGTTCGGCTATAGTTTCATAGGACTATAGTTTCACATAATCATAGGACTTGGGCGATTCTTAATTTGAAATTTGTTATTTGTATGGCAAAATAAGCAAATCAATGTGATGCAGAGGTGTTGAAAATATTTAAAATTCAAATTCATTTTGAAGTACCTGCTTTGATTTTGAAACAGTTGCTTTGATTTCAAAGGGGCTGTTTCACATTTGAAATGGGGTGCTTTGAATTTAAAGGATTCAAATTCAAAACATTATGCATAAATACCAATGTGATATGTTGGTAATAAAGCATGTAATTGTGTGCACGTGAATTCTCTTCAGATTCCTGCTCTTCTATAAAATACATATTTACATTTCCTAAAAGACAGGTTTATAGTTGGTTTCAAACTCTGACAACACATTTATCTTAAGGAAGGAAATACAATTTGTATTTGTCTGTGTTCTTGGATCTGCTTTTTCCCTGGATGTTATGAGTTATGAGGACTATCTTTTCTAATAGCTTTTTTTATTTAATAAAATCAAAGAGGCTGGATCTTGCATCAGGCCATATACTACAATAACCTCTTTTGGATCTACAATTGAAAACCTCTCAAGAATTGATCCAAAATATAATGGTCCAACTTCCATCTGATACTAGGAAATTCTTGATGCTGATCAAGTTTCCACCCGTATGGTTCCTTCTTGACTATATTTTAGACAAAATAGAATTACTGTATAAGAGTACTGCACCTAACTCTTTTGCTTTCTTGATATTGTTTATAATAGAAGAATGGGTAAGCATAGATCAGAATGCTGGGAACTTTCTTTGGACGGATTATTCTTTTGAAGTAATTTGCTGAAGTAATTTACTGAAATCTGCATCCTAACAGTAGGCAGAGTTCTGTGTAGTTAGAACAGCTCCCTTCCCTTATCTTCTTTTCCATCAACTGGACTGTCTGAGAAGGAACAGATTGTTCTTAATGATAATCTGAACTGATAGTTTGTAGAGGACTTCTGAAATTAGTCTGAGAATTTAGCTTATGCGTGTGTGTTTGTGTTGGTGTGTGTGTATTTTTCTCCATGAGTCTCGGAGACACCAATATAGGAAGCATTATGAGTTGTTCCAGCTGAATATGTGGAGCGTGTATTATCTATAGATACAGCCAACAAATGACAAATTAATTAATAAATTGAGCAATCATTAATCGATGTAATTATAGCTGCTTGGGTTTAAGAAACCTTATTAATAAAGATAGGCTTTAAATTACTCCAGGAGGATTTCATGCTTCCTGCATACTGGTCAGATAACAGATAATCAGAATTGGAAGGGACCTTGTAGATCATCTAGTCCAAACACACACACACCACCCAAGCGGGAGACCCTACACCATTTCTGACAAATGGCAGTGCAATCTCTTCTTGAAAGTCTCAAGTGATGGCGCTCCCACAACTTCCGAGGGCAAGCTGTTCCATTGGTTGATTGTTCTCACTGTCAGAAAGTTTCTCCTTATTTCCAGGTTAAATCTCTCCTTGTTCAGTTTCCATCCATTATTCCTTGTCTGGCCTACAGGCACTTTAGAAATTAGCTTGACCCCTTCCTTCCTGTGGCAGCCCCTCAAATATTGGAAGACCGCTATCATATCTCCCCTGGTCCTTCTCTTTACTAGACTAGCCAAGCCCAGTTCCCACAACCATTTGTTGTATGTTTTAGCCTCCAGTCCCCTCGTCATCCTGGTTGCTCTTCTCTGTACTTTTTCTAGAGTCTCAACATCTTTTTTATAATGTGGTGGACAAAACTGGATGCAGTACTCTAGGTGCAGCCTTACTAAGGCTTTATAGAGTGGTATTAGTACTTCCCTTGATTAATTTTATTTTATCTGAATTCTTCAGTCAGCATACTTTTGTCATGGGAAATGACAAATGATCCAATGGTTGTCATATTTCTCCTAAGCCCCTAAGCAAAGAAAGTCTTCGCAAAGAAATTGTGTTAACAAGTTAGAGGAAAAGCTCACCTCCTTTTGTTTCTGGGCCCAAATATGATACCATCTTAGACAATGTTGTATTTTCCCTCAATCACTGCTCATTTCTGAGAAGTTGGAAAAAAACCCTGAGCTCGGTGCTTTGAACAGAGTTGACTAATGCTGAGTTTTCTCATGCACTTTCTTCCCCTTTTAATTTATATTTGAGTTATTCCAAAGTGCAAGAAATGTTAATTCCATATTGGATCTCCCTATGTTTGCATTCTCTTGGCCTGTATAATAAAGTATCTACTGCTGGTTGAAGTATAAATAAAGAATGTGCTCCTTGCTATGTTTGTTTTATGTCTCCCCCAGTGCTGGAAAGGTCTGGCAAAATGTTGTTAACAGAGAAAATGTTTCCAAAATGCTTCTGAGGAATCCTGTTGACTGACTTACAAGAAATGGGAATTATACTGCATTTTTATTATTATGATGTATAAATAATTGATTATGTAGTTATTTAAAATGCAATGCAGTAACTAAAATGTTACTTAACTCAGCTTTAGCCAGAAACTATGCCTAATGAGTGGATGGCCTTAGAAAGGGAATGAATGAATGAATAAACTATTAGTTTTAGCTCAGCTAATCTACTAGACATGTCTGCATGGATGGAATAATTAAGGAACAAAATACTTCTGTTTGTATTATTATTATTATTATTATTATTATTATTATTATTATTATTGTTGTTGTTGTTGTTGTTGTTGTTATTATTATTATTATTATTATTATTATTATTTTAGTGTACCTCTATTTACATCCGTAGTGCAATTATATGTTTATACAATGGCTAGAGTTTAATCCAGTGATTAATAGTCCTGCACTTGGATCAGAAAGATCAAAGATTCACTCAAATGTGGATCTTGTTGATTTAGCTAATTATTGCCACTGACAGATTTGCTAATGTGGGTATAAAATTACAGGAAACACATTTATGGTGCTTTGGGCTGTGTCCCTGCCTGAAACCCAACTGGATAATCTACTTCCTGCAATATGGCCAGCAATCTCAATTAGTCTCTCAAAAGAAGGTTGGAGAGTGGATAAAATATTGTCCAGTTCAAAGGGACATTTTGTGGAGATAGGCACACCACTGTCTCCTTTAAGGGAGGCAGAACCGCCTCCTTACTCAAAGACACAATTCACAATTGCATGGACATGACTTCTTGGGAAGCCTTAACTAACCAGAAGGTTCATGGATCAAAAATATAGATGGCTAGATTCCATCCTCTGAAGTTACAGGGTCTTCAAACACTGTGATAAAAGAATTCTAATATTGTTCAAAAATAGTAATAAAGCTACAGGGCTGCCATTTGTAGCTTATTGGTCAGGAGATCTCCATACAAGTTCTTTGTACTATTTTGGGATCAGTTCTGGATCTAATTGATCTTACAACATAATCTAATTTTGAGAGCTGAAATAACTCAACTTTCGAAAATTATTTCTCATAAACTGGAAGCTAGGCAGGGAATGTTGATTTTGTGTGTGTGTGTGTGTGTGTGTGTGTGTGTGTTGCAATTAATTTGCAGATCTGTTGGTCTGCAATCTGGCTTCTCACCCTTTTCCTTTTATCTCAGGGATTTGAATTCTTGATCTTTCTTTCCTAGTGAAGGGAAAATGCATTCCTAGGGCATGATATGAATGAGTATGACATTTTCCCAGTTGCAATGTATGGCTGTGAAAGTTGGACCATAACAAGGGCTGAGCGCCAAAGAATTGAGGCCTTTGAACTATGGTGCTGGAGAAGATTCTTGCAAGTCCCTTGGACTGCAAGGTGATCAAACCAGTCATTCCTAGAGGAGATCAACCCTGACTGCTCTGAAGTCAACCCTGAAGATGAAATTCTAAGACTTTGGCCACCTAATGAGAAGGAAGGACTCACTGGAGAAGAGCCTAATGCTGGGAAAGATTGAGGGCAATAGAAGAAGGGGACAATAGAGAATGCGGTGGCTGGATGGAGTCACTGAAGCAGTAAGCGTGAGCTTAAATGGACTCCAGGAGGTGGTAGAGGGGAGGAAGGCCTGGGGGAATGTTGTCCATGGGGTCACAATGGGTCGGACATGACTTCACAACTAACAACAACAACAATGACATTGCAGTACAGTTATACCTAAAAAGATCAGAGCCAGGCTTTGCTCAGGGCCTTAACAGACTCTAGATTGTACTTTGTTTTAATTGTTTTCATCTTTCTCCCAAGAAATATCTGTATAATTAATTGTAAAACATTTAAGTAGGGATTACCTTTTGCGTGGTATGTATGCAAGATGAGCTAAATAAATTATTGCTAGCAGTAATAAAACAATTATTTTACAGCTCCAACAATTAACATGAGACAAATGTGAGAATATCAACTTTCATTTCTCAGACTAATTAAGATTGAGAGGAGGAAAAAGGATTATCACAGTATTCCTTGTTTGTTTGTTTGTTTGCAGCAGTACTCTTAGCTTGCAAAGACATTTTATAATGAAGAACAGCTTAACGCTGTTGATTATGGCTAATCCAAGCTAATAAAGATCTAAAAATTTAGCCCTCTTAATGCAATGAAAGACAACTTCCATGGAAAGGATCATGTGCCAGATTTCAAATGAACATTGAGTTGTTTCCCTCTCCTACAGAAACCATGGCTTGGAAAGAAAACTTTACAGATTTCTCATTTATCTTGTTTTTCTGCTTAAGTTTAGAGTTCTTTTAGAGTTCAGGTGTAATCACAGCCTTCTGTTGCAACCAGAGCCACCATCTGCTGAAGCATTCTGTAAGCAATCTAACATTTCCCTAGAGATAGTTTAGCATTCAATTCACAAAGAAGGAAAGAAGGATGGCAGGGATGTGTAAACAAAAGGAGACAACTGAAACAGTGAAGAATGGGCTCTGCTCTAAAGATTCAATATGTTCCTTTGTAGCGGAAAAAGCCTATAATGATATGAAAGCTTGGCACTGTTTTCTGATGTATTAATTGTTTTCCTGTGCATCTCCCCTCTGTGGCAGCATTAGAGAGACACAAAGAACAACCTTATGATTTGGGGAGGGAAGAGGATTACTCAGTGCTGGTGGGTATTTCAAAGAGTTTCTCTGGTTTCTTCCAGCTTTGACCTTCTGGGACAAGATAACGATGCCATTTACATTTTTCATCACATGAATTTCCAGAAACCCCAAAGGTGGGACATGTGTGGTCCACCGAAAATGACGCAGGGAATTAGAGCCTTTCTTTTGTCAGACAAAGTCATCCTGTGGCCTTTGTTTAAATTTATGGTCAATCTTCTCACAACGGTAACAACAATTCTAAAGAATATCCTCTCAAAATAGGAAGATGTCCACATTTTGTGTATTTGTGTGTGTGTGTGCTAATTTTAATTCACGGTAGCATGCAGAGATGCAAGATTGAATCAGTACCACACAAGATTATTGAAGGACACAAGAAAAGCCCTAATGGATCAGTTCAGACTCATCGAGTCTGGCTTTATTGTTTTCCGGACAAATTAAAATAATACATGCTACTTGCAGAACAAACGTTTTCTCCACAGCAGCATAAGGGTATTGATCTTTGGAAAGCTTACAGCAAAGACACTTTCTTATGGCTGTCTATCATCAACCGGCTTTTAGAAACAAGCTCCTGAGCTCATGGAAGTCACATGTAGAGCCATTTGCTATTTATTTTTGGACTACTAGCCCGTGACAGCCCTGTTTCTGGACTTAGAGGGGCCTTAGCCATGAAACTTTGGGCTAGTCGCTCTCTCTCAGTCGATAATGTCAGGCTTGGATGACAAGTCTGTTGGTCAATTCCTGTTGCAACTAAATGGATTGACATTTGGTTGATCTGAAAAAAGTAGAGCCTATGATTGTGGGAAAATACTAGGAAGAAAAAAAATAGAGAAGGATCTTTGCTTACAACTAAAGTTATGCATTTTCATGAGATTCTCTTTTCCCTTCCAAATAGGATTCTTTCCCATTTAACAGTGAGTCAGCTTATTTATTTATGGGGTTATATGCTGCATTTCCCTATGTCTTTTTAAAATGGGATATTTATTTGTTTACTAACGCAAGCCTTGGCATGCTGTCTTTCCAAACAGACTTTTCTCCAGAATGCCTTATGGGTCTAATTTAAAACTGATATTTACAAAGTTAAAATAACAAATAAAAATGCTCCCCCAAATAAAATAAAGGCAAAATAATCAAACAATAATGTCATTTTAAATAGGCACACTAAACTGTTGGAGCTAAGCCACAGTGATAAACTAAAGCTGAGGAAGAAATGCGTTTAAAAGCTTGGGACCATAAAAAGCTCTTTCGCTCTCTTGAGCAATCAATATAATAAATGGCATATATGTCCCTCTGGGAAGGTCATCACTTCTCAGCAGACCATTCTTATGTCTCTAGAGCACACCCAGACCCGAGGCACTGATTTTAGGGCCATGGTAAGAACAGCCAATAATTATGCCTAATTTTGCCCTTGACTTCTCCCTATACTTAGTTTTTAATCTTTGTAACTTGCCCCTGCCTCCATGATCACAGAGAAGCATACCTCGTTCTCCATTTCATTGTTTCTTTGCTCGAAATAATCTATCGCCTCTCCAGTTAGCCTGATAAGGGTTGTCTTCAAGAAGATCTATTTCATGGATTTTAGCTGCCTCATGCCTTCCACAAACCCGACTGCATGGGATGGAGTTACATATACGGGCTGTAAAAATCTGAATACTTTACTAAATGTCAATGAAGAGAAGCTCACAGTAACAGAATAACGGAGTTGGAAGGAATCTTGGAGGTCTTCCAGCCCAACCCCTTGATCAAGCAGGAGACCCCATGTCATTTCAGACAAGTGGTTGTCTAATATCTTCTTAAAATGTCCAGTGATGGAACAGCTACAACTTCAGAAAGCAAGCCGCTCCACTAATTAATTGTCCTGTTAGGAAATTTTTCCTGATTTTTAGGTTAATTAATTTTCACTCATTGCTTCTTGTTCTGCCTTCAGATGGTTGGAAGAATAGGTTGACTCCTCTTTCTTTGTGGCAGCCCCTAAAATATTGGAACACTGCTATCATGTCACCCCAATCCTTCTTTTCAACAGTGCAGAAGTAAGAATTGACTAAGTGAGCCATGGCTGTTCCTACTGCAACCCCCTACTCCACAGTCTTTCCTAAGTCACTTGTTGCTTCAGGATGAGCCTGTGCTGGAAGCAGAGTCATTGAAAGCACCCAGGTGATCTGTGCTGGCTGTTCTATTCCTCTCCCTGTTCTCCTTTTTTTCTTCTTGTGAAGGAATGAGGAGAGAAGAAATAGCCTTTTCAGGTTTGGACTGCCAACATCTAGATGGCAGCCAAGCGATACAGAAGATGAAGTCTTTGCTCAGAGGTTTGCTTTGAAGTCCAGAAAGCTTTACTGATGCCCCTGATGGCAAGCCAGATATCATCCCATGCATGGTGTAAGAAGGCAGCCTTGACCTTGAGATGCAAGACTGGCTTTGCCAATTCTCTCTAAATGAAGTCATTATGGATTTGGTTAACCTTTATGCTTTGGGAAAGTACTGGAAAGAAATGCATAAACAAAATTTTACTGTGGAGAATTAAAAACTGTGCAGTATTACCTCAGTGAATTTTAAGATGACACTTAAAGAGCTTCAACAAATCCTTGGAGAAAGTCCCTGGCAATGTTTCCTCACCCTGCAACATTAAGTAGTCCTTTATTTCTTCTTCTAATGATAGAAATATTTTGTGTGGATTTATAGGGGGAAGAAACAGGATAATTTCAAATCAGCTTGAGTTTGTGTTAGCTTTAAAAAAATATTTTACAGTTAATGACAGAAAGGCAAAGAAAGAACTTTCTTGTATGTTCCAAAGTTGTCACTTTCTATAGTCACAAGAGACAATTAGCTCGTACTCATTTAATTTGGCTATTTTAAAGCTAGGTAGAAAGGTGATTTACAGATCTCTTAATAAAACAAATTAAGAGAATGGAGTACACAGTGTGCTTCAAAGTGTGAACTACACACTTTTCCAGTTAAAGATTTATTATGGCTGTGAAGTAACATAAATATAACTCCAAAAATTAAATATTAATACAGCAATCTCACCATAATTTTGGAGAGCTCTGATGTTGGAGCCTTGCTGATATCTAAAGTCCTAAGAACATGAGCCTAAGAGAAAAATCCTTTATGTCAGCGCCCCAAAGAGCATAAATTCTTTACTATGTTAGGTGAATATTTTGGAACAGAGTGAATATTGCATTCTGTAGATCTAAAAACTCTTTTAACTCAACCATAAGCAATGGTGTTCATACTGTCAGTGGTAGCACTTTGGCTTATAGGCACAAAGGTCCTGCCTGGGCCTTCAGTCTTAAAACAACAACCCAAAACACAAGACCTACACCAAGTCTGCTGCAGGGAGGGGGTATGCCTGGCAGATAAGTTTGGTACATATTGAGTACATAGCAGCAAAGAAATAAAGGGGAAGTTTAACTATTTGCTGCCTTATAGTGGTTGCCTGAAATTTTGTAGTCTGATGGGACTAAATAAAGCACATCCCATCTTGCAATTTACATTTTTATCAGTGCAATTTTGTGAGGTTCTTTTTGTTTAATTTTTCACTAGGCTATAATCCTTTCAAAAATGTTTTTAAAAAACCCTTCTCTTCCGTCAGGAGGAGGATTTGTGGTGGTGGGGGGGTTCCTTTACTTAAATTAGAAGAATTAGTTGTGTCCAAAATTGTGGCATATACAGGCAGTCTACACACCACTTAGTAGATCACAGTATACTTCATCCACCAACAGCACTAATAACACAATAAGCTAATTTTTTCCTCACATAGAAATCCCAATATTATTTTATTTCTCATATTTATGCAGCTGCCCATCTCACACAAGAATATCTTTGGTGTCATACAACATACAATTAGAAAACAATAAATAAAAACCAGTCACAATTAGAAATAACTATAAAATTATATTTAGAAACCTATGGTAACTTCTATATACAAATAGGATGTTGGTCACCATGAACAGGGATGCTTGGTATATATGAGAGCTTGGCAACTAGACAGCAATTACTGATTGTGTGTCTTTTTTGGGGTGGGTGGGTAAGTTTTACTTGTGGCAATTCAGAGATTTCAGTTGAGTCTGCAGCTTTGTTAGCTGCCACTTTGTTCTGCACTCTGTTCCCTTCAGCTGGTTAATGTGTAGGGTATCAGTTCAAGAAGCTTGTTCAAGTTCTTTATCCTGAACAGTTTTTCACAAATTAGGTTTGTGAAGGTCCAGCCTTGAATAGTGGGTGTAAACTATGAACACTGTTGGTGTTTGGTTTTTGGATGGAGGGGTGTATCATGTGTTGTACTCTGATATGTGAATAGAAAATATGAACATTTTAATCTTTTCTGTGGATGAAACTTTCTTGAAACTTTGACCAAACCTTTTAGCTGATCCATTTATTGTTGGGTGAGAAAGTGCTGATGCTATGTCCCTGATTCCAAGCTTTTTCAAGTAGGTCTGAAACTGTTCGGCTACAAATTGCACTCCATTGTTATTCCCTAATTGTTCTGGAGTATCTGTTCTCACAAGTTCTCTTAGTCCTTCTGTGGTTCATGAGGCTGCTGTTGAAGTCATTAAAGACAGCTCTGGCCACTTTGATAGCACAGTTCATTTTGACCCGTTAAACACTCCCTCCCTCCCTCTCCCTCTCTCTCTCTGCAAGCTTATTCACATTGGCTTCTACTCCTGACTGTAGCTCTAGAGTATCTCTAGCAGCAGTTTCCATGGAGATAGTGATTTCAAATGCTGTTTTCAATGCTAAATCTGCCTCCGTGAAAAGTCTGTTCAAAGGCTTTCTTTCAGAATTCCACAGGCTAGCCATTCTCTCAGGGCATCCTTTAGCCTATGACCGCATTTGCCATTGTTTAGACATTTTGACAAAATTCAGCTGGATAGGCTACAACGAAGCTCTTCTCTTTCTGTTTGCACTTTTATAATCTGAAATTCTTTGCAAATCATAATGAGACGGCCTTATTTTTACTAGTTCTGCAAAGTGGAATTGAGAAGGCTTTTGGAGGCCAAATAAGCCTCTTTATGAGTGGAATGCTTGACTCCTAGAATATCTTTTTCCAGCAACTACCTCATTTTGCTTAAAAAAAATATCACCAAAGTCTGTCTGTATTTAATGTCCAGTTGTTTGTGGCATCATCAAGGTCTTTCCATTAATGTTTGCCATCTTCATGGTCTCTTCTTTCCTGTGTCTTTGCTTACTGCTGACTGTTCTGGCATTATTTTACTTCAGTTGGTGAATTAGTTTTACTACTGGTCTCTTCTTCTGAAAATCAGAGACCTCCCCTATTCCACAAAAGTTTGTAGAAGAACAAACTTTAGAGAATCTGCAAGAATACACATAGAGGCAGCACAAAGTACTAGATCAAGCAACAGTACTAGATCATGGTCAGGCTTAATCCACCAAGAGCAAGAATAACCCAATACTATAGACAATTTTCTTGCTATTAATCTTGGAAACTTTCCACATTTTTAGTGCAGTTACCAGCAATTGATGGTACCTTCTAAAGTCAACTAATCAAAATAACAGGATTGTAGGTGAGCTTTATATCACTCCAAAGATGGTTAAGTGATATTATGAAGATACTTTAAATCACTAATGTGGAAATTTAGCCCAAATGAAGTTACCAACTTCTGATTTGGAAAATAGAGTGCTTTGAAAGTACACAAATGGTTTATAGTCCCAATTCTTAGTATAGGCTATCCAAAAGGATTACATTTTCATTTGGCCCCAGCCCAGATAGCCAATTGATTGGGGTTTTCAACTCTAGTCCAATAACATCTGCAGGTTCATCATTCTTCACCATCCCGGTTCTGAAACTAATTTGCTAGTCAAATCTTAGTAAAAATCAACAAAATCATTGGCTGCACCTTTGGACCTCTTCACATTGCCATTTTAAATTGCATTTTATAAGTCCCCAATAAGTTCATGAGGTTTTCATGAGTTTTCTTCTCTTGTTCTTGGGGATTTCTTTAGTCTGATGCTAAACTTCCAACATGGCTCACTTTTAGTCCTATTTTCACTGGCTGTGATGTTGAAAGATGGCAAAAGAGCTTTTGGGGTTTTTTCCTCCTTAACTGTTCCTCGGTTGGAGGGCAACACATAAGCTTTTCTGGTGAGATGAGCAGACCTCCAGCAGATCAACTTGGAAAGTGCAGTGGAAATCCATTATCTCTTAAGCGGTGCTGTCACATGTGCAGATTTTTTCCCACCTTTCCATGAGGGCAACATTAGCTTTATGATGTTTATGTACTTGCCATAAGGTTAAAGCAATTCCTGCGATTAAGCGAGATGAAATTGGATTACCGTAATGAAATGCACTTTACTGATAAAGAAGAGTGTCACTTTCACAAGTGGAAGCACTGTTAGCACATTTTTATGAGAGAATTCCCAAAATCATATCTTAATTGCTTGGACAGCTGTGTAGTTTACATAACGAGCAAACAATGCCAAGGTTTTTTATTTCCTTTGTCAGCTGTATGGGATGTTAGTATGCATGGTGGACCTTTTTTAGGCCTTTTATTCCTTGATTGCAAATCATTCTTCATTGCTGCCCAAATTTATAGAAGGACATTGCTCCCTAAGGTGCTGTATCCTTTCAGGTCTGTAACTGAACATGACTGATGGCTTCAGTGTAACAGTTGCTTATTACGACGCTCACTGAGCTATGATTGCCCCAATACTTTATGTTGGCAGATGTGTTTCCCTTGGAACAGCATCTCGGAGACAGAGGTCATTGATCAAACCCCCCTCTGGCTGTTCCATTACGTGCAAATTATTGCTAAAAGCAGAGAGACCAAGATGCTCTGTGAATGTGTGTGTGTGTGTGTGTGTGTGTGTGTGTGTGTGTGTTGTGCACTTATCACACAATTGGAGTGGAAAGGAGGCTTGCATAAAGAAACCAAAATCTAAAAGAGAGAGGCATAGACTACGCCATCTTTTTAAGCACTGGTTCTTCATTTTTAGATATATTAGGATCTCATTTTGCCACTTCCCCCTTACATCCTGGGGATGATCCCATAATTTGTGAAGAAAATCAGTGATCATAAGTGAAGCCTCTTAATTTCTATCACACTTATCTGAAAAATAAGATGATCCTGAATTTAAGGCAGAAATGTCTTCCTCCTACTGAAGATTAGACTAAAAAAACCTACCAAGCTGTCTCCATTACCATATCCTTAGAGAGCTGAAGATAAACTTTCAATAATTTATCTGAAGATAAATTATGTGGGGAAAGGATTTATCTTCCTTTCAGGAAACTCTGATGAGAGTGGCTATAGTTTCCTGCTATTTCCTTTGTGCAATGTATGTGCTTATTTTTAAAAACCAAATCATCTATTAATTTTATTCCTTGTAAAAGTAAATAAAATATCAGCATTTGAAATGCAATTTAAAAATCTATCAGAGAAAAAAAAATCACATCCTTAATCTCAAATGCTTTCTTTTTTAAAAAATATGTTGAATTATATTTTTTTTGAAAAAGAGAAGAGACAGTTTAAATGCTGGGGACCGCGTGCTCTCTTGCCATCTCACAGGATAGCAATGGTTGTGTCTAGCCCATTTGGGCAGGCAGAAAGCTATGGTAAATGCAGAAAGATTGGGACAAAATTATAGTTTAAGATGTTTTGGTTGGTGCTACTGGCAAGCAGAAAAGGAACCACATAATCTGCCACCCTGCTAGTAACATCATTTGATATGATAATATGACTGTTTTGGTAATGCGTGGAATGTTATTTCATTTATTCTGAGGTCCTGGAAAAAGGGTTAGTGTAGGGACGTGGTGGCTCAGTGGCCAAGGTGCTGAGCTTGTCGATCAGAAAGGTTGGCAGTTTGGCGGTTCGAATCCCTAGCACCACGCAATGGAGTGAGCTCCCATTACTTGTCCCAGCTTCTGTCAACCTAGCAGTTCAAAAGAATGTAAAAATGCAACTAGAAAGATAGGCACCGCTTTGGTGGGAAGCGTTCCATGCGCCTTTGGCATTTAGTCATGCAGGCCATATGACCACAGAGACGTCTTTGGACAGCGTTGGCTCTTCAGCTTTGTAATGGAGATGAGTACTGCCCCCTAGAGGTGGAAACGACTAGCATGTATGTGCAAGGAGGAACCTTTATCTTTACCTTACTTATGAAAAGGCATTTAAAAATATCTTTAATGATTTAAATATTTAAATATATTTAAATATCCTTAATGAGATGTTTAAGAAAAAGCTGGACCAACTGTGAAACCCAATCAGGAATATGCATGGCCATAATTACTTAAAGTGACTGTGCATTTCTTGTGCTACCTTTCCTTCTGCAGAAAGATACTACTCTTCTTATCCTAATTCTAACATAGTTTTTCAGAATGGTAAATCCATTCCTTGGATAGTTCATGATACTTGGACAAGTTGAAGAAAACAAATAGGAGAATGATCAGGCAAGGCAGATGGATTTAATGGCATTCTCAATGAAGGCATCATTGAGAGACCTAAAAAGCCATATTGAAGACTCTGGAGAGAATCTATTCATGTGGTTGCTAAGAATCAATACCACCCTGATGGCGCTTAACCAATTAATCAGCCCAAACCATAAGAGCCTGTGAGAATGGAACAAGATGGGAAAAATGAACCAGCGAGAGAATGATTTGCTCCAAGAAAATTGACCTGGCATTACATACGACCAAATAGTTCTGTGAAAACAGAATACATTTTAGTCAATCAGATTGCAAAAAATGACTTGTATTTTTAAAAACATTTTTACAGGCCTAGAATGCCCATTTTTCCAGGTCATCAAATATTAAGCTTCACTGAGCCTTCCTAGATTATGAAAAATATAATATTTCCAGGTCAATTAAATTTTTTCCTTGAGGAAATCTCTGAAGAATTTGTGGGTGGGGGAAGCGATTATGTGGCTGAAAATATATCATTAAATGTAACTCAAGGAAAAAAAACATAGATATTGAAGATCACACGCTTACTGTATCATCTGATTATCTATTAAAATTAATATAACTGTAAATGGGAAGCTACAGTAAGAGCTTCCATATTAAATCAGGGCCTATATAACAAATCTGTTTGATCATTGTTATTTTCCCAAATTCTGGTATTATATAATCATAATTTAATGTTCTAAACATGTTTTTAAATAGAACTCCCCCCCACAAGAAAGCATGAAAAAACCTAGAGCGTAGGACACCTCCAGGTTCCTTGTTGCCTTGAAATTTGTAATTCTAAGAGAAATAAACATCATTTTGCAAACCTTTATTTCTAAACTGTATAACACAAATTTTTATCCCCAAAATGAGGATGAGGAAGATTTCTTTCTACAGAAAATGAGTTTATTACATTTATTGAGGGATCAAGTTTGTTTTACTTCAATAAAATGTCAGTATGACATTTTAATTCGTCTATGAAATTGGGGGAGATGCCTGGGGATGATGGTTTTCCAGATTCTTGGCATATAAAAATCTGTGGTTTCCCCCCTCCCCCTCTTCTATTTTATGTGAGATCTACAGTGAAGCTTTTAAAAACAAATCTCCATCTTTTACATTTAATAAGGCAAGCCTCATTATCTGTTCCGTGGTGGGATTCAAATTTTTTTATTACTGGTTCTGTGGGTGTGGCTTGGTGGGTGTGGTGTGGCTTGGTGGGCATGGCAGGGGAAGGATCCTGCAAAATCCCATTCCCTTCCCACCCCACTAACCTGCTTTCCAGCTCCATTCCCCTGTGCAAGGCAACAAAAGAAGTCCCAGCTGATCAGCTGGGACTCGAGAGGTAGAGAATAGGTGGGGGTGGGGCCAGTCAGAAGGTGGTATTTCTCTGAACTACTCAACATTTCTGCTACTGGTTCTCCAGAACTGATCAGAACCTGCTGAATACAACTTTAGATCTGTTCTAATCATAGACCTATTTACCGGATTGAAGACTGAAGCTAACAATTTTACAGCTACATTGATCAATAGATTAGGCTGGATTCCTGAAGAGTTGTCAAAATCTGACAGTATGAAATTTGGGTGGGGGTGGGGGTTAACAGAGAGCTCTGAGAAAGCTTTTGTTATGGTTTCTTGACACTTTTTGAAATGGATTTTGACCAGTGGTGGGATTCAATTTTTTTTTACTACTGGTTCTGTGGGCATGGCAGGGGAAGGATTCTGTAAAATCTCCAGTCAGAGGTGGTATTTGCTGGTTATACGAACTACTCAAAATTTCTGCTACCGGTTCTCCAGAACTGGTCAGAACCTATTGAATACCACCTCTGATTTTGACTTATTTCCGGTTTATACCTGGGACTGATATAGCCGCATGGGTGATTATTAATGGTGTACCTTCTTCTTGATTAAAATTATGTCTAGATACAAACCAATAATGCTTCTTTTTTTCCCTTTCAGTTTGTTTTAAGAATAATTGCTTGTACAATTTAAGATTCTGAAGATAACAATGGAATTAAAGATGGTCTGGGGAAATCATAAAATTGTATTATATGCTGATATTTTATGTTTTATGAATACATTAGATATTTTCATTCCTTGTCTTAATAACATTAATAACAAGGTTTGAATCTATCATGTGACAGATCTATAAATCAGTCTTGATTCCATTGGGTCATAAAAACAATTTAGAAAAGCATACCATTTGGGGGACTACTTATTTATTTATTTTGCCACAAATATATTCTAGACAGATAATCTAGAATTTCCTTGAACCTATAAGATAACTCCATATTTGATTACTATTTTGATAGGCTGTTCTATATTTATTTCATTACAATATTTTAATTTCTCTATGTTTCCTTAAACAAACAATGTCAGTTAATTTTTGAAAGTTCTTCTATGAGACAATTTTGGCATGCAATGTTAGAAGTTTGTGCTTCTAACATTGTAGGAGAGGATCCAGGACTTGACCTATTAAACCTACCCTTTAATTCTTAACTTATCTTGGAATGCCCGTTGCATCAAGCCTGTTACAAAAATGCATTTAACACCCTAATTTTACTTTTAGATACATAGCAGGATATTTTTGCAAATTTACTAGAATAATGTTCAAAATTTAGCTTCTTTTTTTGGTCTAAACCTGAAGGTTATTGCTGTGTATCAGGGCTGTCAAACTCCCGGCCCGTGGGCTGGATGCAACATGTGCTGGCCACACCCACACCTGGTTTAGCGAAGGGGAAAAAGGTCCTGAGACACCGCTGTGATGACATGAGCTTGACACCCCTACTGTATATGATCCCACTGAAATTCTGTCAAGCATTTGGGCCCCTTGGTTGTATGAGATTTGAATACTTGCATTTCAAACAAGACATAACTGGAAAACTGATGCAAATATAATTTTGACCAGGGTACCAATGAAAAACATATATTTTGGGATATACCCAATTCAAATGTCTATTTTTTTTTTTGTTAAAGTGACTTCTGTCAGGCACGCAAGCTACTACAGCCACTTATAAATAATTAAAGTAAGCAACTTTATTGTCTCTACCTACATTACAAGAATCTTTTCAGACTGCTTGCCTCCCCCTGGAAACAAGCCAATAAGGAGTCAAAGATTTTTGGGGGGCGGGAAAAATATATCAAGTTTTGTTAGAATTTAAATTAGAAGAAGAAAAAGTAAAATAAATGATGGTGGTATGGATGAAAAACTTCGGTCATAGCATAAAATTAGATGATTGGAAGAAACTATGGAATAGAAATAAAAAAATGACATTAGCGATACCCTTTAAAGAAAAGCTGTATAAATTATTTTATAGATGGCATATACCACCATCAAGATTGGCAAAAATGAACTCTAAATTTCCCCCTATATGTTGGAAATGTAATAAAGAAATAGGAACTTACCATCATTTATGATGGAGTTGCAAGGAGGCCCAAAAATATTGGCAAAATTTACATAAGTGGATAGAAGAAATGTGTGGAATTAAATTACATTATAGGCCTGAGTTCTTTCTGTTGGGAATTAACATTGGCAAATCCGATAAAGAAACTCTGTACTTGATTCGTGTAAGTACTACAACAAGGTTGGCATATGCACAGGATTGGAAAAATAAAGACATCCCAAATGAATTGGAAATATTGAAGAAAATCACAATGTGCGCAGAAATGGATAAACTAACAAAAGAACTAAAAAATAAGAAATATTTGGATTATTATAAAACATGGGAGAAATTTTGTGGTTGGCTAGAGACGAGGAAGATCAATGAGAATAAGGAATGATTATAAGTATATATTCCATTTAAAGTGTATAGAGGAGAATTATGTAATATTACTATTGGATTTAGTGAAGTAATGACAATGATTGATGTTAGGGAGACTGTATCATGTTCAACTTTTTTATTGTAAGAATTGTCCCTCTTTGTGTTTGTTTAATTGTTTAATAAAGAAAACTTAAAAAAAATTGGGGGGTTGTAACTAAGGTTTTAATCTGCATGTCCAATGTTTTTAATAGGTTAAAATTAAACCCTAAATTTCCCTGGATAAACTCAAGACTGTACATGCTCAACAAGAGTGTGAAATCTATAGTCTCCAGATGTGCAGAGTTAGATCTCTTGGACCTCTTAATTGTAGTCTGTAAAAAAGGGAGCTATATGCATTTCAACTCTAATCCATTCATGCTCTTTAAAAACTCTAATCGCTCTTTTCTGTTACATATTACCTTTTACCATAATGCCAAGCTTGTCAAGTGCCATCTGAAACCATTAAATTTAAAATAATAAGTCTTTTAAGTATCTCTGGTCGAATTTAGTATGCAAATTGGGCAGCCAAAAGGATCTTTAAGACAAAATATATTCTGCGAATGTAAAATAATTCAGCTTGATGAGTTCATGTTTTAGAATTGATTACTAAACTGCTCAATAATCAAGAGACTAGTTTTAAGAAGGTTGCTCATTTGTGAAAATGAGAGGAAACCATTTTAATTAGCGTGCCTGAACTAGACACTCAAGATAAAATGACCCTGTGTATATAATTTTTTTAAAAAAAGACTTTTTTTTTCATTCTCAGCATTCTTTATGGATTGAATCTTTGGCTAGAATGAACATTTAAAGACATATAGTGCAGATTAGCATGCTGGAATGGTTGCAGCCATACAACAGTCAAGATACTGAAGTGAATCCATTTTGCTTTAAATATATGCAGAATATGTGTGGGAAGATGGGAATTATCTCTTTATCCACTGACCATTTTGATGATGAAAATAAATCTCTCGAAGTGATAAGAAAGTACATGCAGCACTAGATCTAAAAAAGTGAATATGTTATGGATACCACCCATTAAACACAAAAAGCCCACCTTCTCTGTCCCAATGCCTGTCCTCTAGAAACTGAAATTTGGGGGTGGGGGCAGAGGGGAAAAATAACCCTGCTAGAATTATATAAATCCTCAGAGATTGGGATGTTCCCTCATGCATTGGGATGTGGAGATTAGGTGATCCCACCGCTGTGATTTTGTGCTTTTTATGACTACAGTTTGGATTGTCCCTTGTTGTTGGTTACGTACCTGGAAGACAGGCATACTATTACTAAAAGGCATTGTTTATTATTGTTATGAAAAATATAAAAAATGAAATAAAAAAATCAGAAAATGACCATTCCACATATGCTTCAGAGGTTGAATTCTCATATGTAAAAATCATTACTCAACATGAACTAAGGCTTTTATTGTGAGAGAAGAGATAGCAATGGTAAGCACATCTTGACAAGGAATGATTAAAGTTGTTTAACATGCCAAAATCTTTGAAAGACAATAGCAATTATTAAAGAAAGCTCAGAAAGCTCAAACTGCCCAAGGAGCTGCTGATACAGCTCTACGGAGGAATTATTGGGTCTATCATCTGCACCTCTATAACTATCTGGTTTGGTTCTGCAACCCAATAGGACAGTTTACTTAGTGGAAATATCAGTTAGAGTTAACGATTTTGCCAATCTCAGAGCAATTAGCTGAACAGCAGTATGATTATGTTTAATTCAAATAAAAACCATATGAGCCATGGTGGCATAGTGGTTAGAATGCAGTACTGCAGGCTACTTCTGTTGACTGCCGGCTGACTGCAGTTTGGGTGTTCGATACTCACCCACTCAAGGTTGACTCAGCTTTCTGTGGTCGGTAAAATGATTGTTGAGATCAATATGCTGACTCTGTAAACTGCTTAGAGAGGGCTGTAAAACACTGTAAAGCAGTATATAAGTCTAAATGCTCTTGCTATTGCTATATGAATTATTAGACAAAGAATATGGAAATAGAGGTACACAGGAGGAGAATAGAGAACTTGGGCAACACAGAGAATCCAACAGAATAAACAAATGGTTGACATTTTATTGTAAGAAATAATACCTCAAATAATGACCTAAAATTGACACCTAACATCAAAAACATCATCAAAAAAGCACAACAAAGAATGTTCTTTGCTCAAACTGTTCAAAAGCTCAAACTGCCCAAGGAGCTGTTGATACAGTTCTACAGAGGAATTATTTATCTATCATCTGGACTGCACCTCTATAACTGTCTGGTTTGGTTCTGCAACCCAACAGGACAGACACAGACTTCAGAGGATAATTAGAACTGCAGAAAAAACAATTACAAGCAACCTGCCTTCAATCTAGGACCTGTATACTGCACGAGTCAAAAAGAGTGCTGTAAAAATATTTACAGACCCCTCATATCCTGGACATAAACTGTTTTAACTCCTTCCCTCAAAACAATGCTATAGACCACTGCACACCAGAACAACTAGACACAAGGACAGTTTTTCCCCCGAAAGCCATCACTCTGCTAAACAAGAAATTCCCTCAACACTGTTCAGCTTCTTACAAAGTGTACACTACTATTACAGTTAATCTTCTCATCACTCCTTATCACCCACCCCCTCCCACTTGTGACTGTATGACTGTAATTTTGTTGCTTGTATCTGTATGATCTATATTGACTGTTTCCTAGTATGATTTGATTGCTTATTGTATCCTATGACTATTATTAAGTGTTGTACCTTATGATTCTTGACTCTTGATGAATGTATCTTTTCTTTTATGTATACTGAGAGAATTTGCACCAAGACAAATTCCTTGTGTGTCCAATCACACTTGGCCAATAAAGAATTCTATTCTATTCTATTCTATTCTATTCTATTCTATTCTATTCTATTCTATTCTATTCTGTTCTGTTCTGTTCTGTTCTGTTCTGTTCTGTTCTGTTCTGTTCTGTTCTGTTCTGTTCTATTCTATTCTCAGATCACCTGCGAATACAAAACTATCTATACATTAGGGGGTTTGATAATGTTTGTAAAACTGATTGAATGGGGAGGGTGTTGTGAATTTTATTGTTGTTATATTGTACTGCATTAAGATATAGGTTCATAGCAAATAAAAATACTCCTCCCACTACCAGACAAAGCCCAAGTTTTAGTGGATGTTGAAATGCCAAAGAGCACATACTGTAGCCTATAGAATGTGGAGGCAAAACCTCAGAAGCTACTTAGATAAGTGTAAGTACCTTATTGGTTACTTATTGTTGATGTTAGGCTGCTCTCCTCTATGCTGTAGAGTTTTGATTTTGGATGGATAACCAATACTGCTTTCCCTTGTCTGGTTCTTTCCAGCAAAAAGATTCTCCAATCTTGGAATCTCAAAAGGGAATAGGGTAGAAGTAAGATAGAAGATACTTTGGATCCAAACTTCCTCCTCTCACTGCTATTTTGCCAGCTAGTGAGCTTTGCATTGCTATTTGGAGTTTAAAAAATATCATACTGACAGAGAAGGCAGTGATATAGCTTCTTTATATTATCCTCATTTCTGGCATAGGGGTGGATTAATTGGCATGTTCCAATGAATCCAGCATCAGAATAATCCAACCGAGCAGAGGAATTTTCTTGCCTGATGATAATTTGCTCAGATATCTGGTAATATGTTTCAATTTAAGTTGAGCACTTAATCTTCTGCCAAATCTCAAATTGCTGGCATCATGTTGTTAGACCAACAGGACACCATCAGCAACTGTTGAGCTTAACCAAGAACAAATTTGTTTAGTTGTGACATTTTGCAGACAGCATCAAGGGGAAAAAAAACCTCTTTATACTTGCACCATCAGAATTATACAGTATGTCTGTCTGTCTGATTTCACTTTGTTCTTGGTTAAGTGCAGGTAAATAACCTGACATCATTACAAATATTGTGCGTGATTAGAATTCAAGTGCAGCAAAACTATATTTTAAATATATTTTAAATCTCATGAATACATCTACTCTCTTTACACTTAAATATGAAACCTTAATCTCCACGTTATTTCAGAAGTTCTTGGTACTATGCTTCTTTCTTTCTGATTCACTGCAGGAGATGTAGAACCAATTTATGTGCTTGAAAAGACAAAGACTGATGACAAGGTAGGACATTCTTAAGCCTGGCTTTCCCAGGAATCTGAGATCACTGTGTGGCCACAAAGAGTTAGAGGAGAATGCTGAGTGCTGTGTAGTACGCATTTGTTACCTTTGAAGGCAATTGAGGCATTATCACACAGTATCAGTGTCACTCCAATTGACTTTCGTTCATGAACTAGAAGGGGCACCTTCTTATGATACATCTTTGGATGTGGGATTTATTTATTTTTGATAATATGGAGGCTGGCTGACTCCAGATGACTCTGGATGGCTTATATTGTGAAATAAAAGCAGGAAAGAAAAATCCTGAATGTCCAGAAAGACAAACAAACTGCCCCAAAAGCATCCCAAAGAAATACAGTACGTGATAAGGGCCAAGTGGCTATTCTATTCCCCAGACTATGAGAGAAGCAGTTTTAAGTCTTCTGTAAGCTGTACATTTCTGAATAACTGTAATTTTCCTCTTGTTCTGAAATTGGTTAACAATGTGCTTTCCAATTTTTTTCCCTTCGTTACCTGAAACTGTTTATCAGGAAGTCCTTTTTACCCAATGCAGGTAAACCATTTTAAGTCAATTTAAGTATGCCTGTTGTGAATAAGTAATGGGTTCGTGTGTCATTACCAAAAGAAAATTCACTTAGCCAGAGTTTCAACTGGGAAACCGTGAGCATCCTAGATCAAATCCAAAAATGCTAGAGAATTCCTGGAGGCCTGATACTCAGACAAATCAGGCACCAACAGGCACATAAACAACATTTACTTACTATTCAGAAGAGACAACCAGAAAGCCAGACAGAAAACAGAAGGATCAAAACACTTCCTCTCCAGTAATCAACAACCAGATAAGCAGAGATTAACAGAGAGAAGTAAACAATACCCTAATCATGCAACTACCAACTCAGACAAGCAAGCTAACAGTCAACAACAGCCTAATCAAGAAATGATTAAGAACACTCCCACCAATGCTGACAGGGTGAGCCACTTTTATTTGAACAAACTACATTCCCATCCAGCCCTGTTGATGTTGCCTAGCTGGGTAATGAAATGTCTGCAGGAAAATAACCGAGAAAGTAACAAGGACTCCACAATTCAACCCTGAGCTACAAATATTCTGTTCTATAGGAAATCCATTTTTACCCAGTTTGGGTAGTTTACCGAGGCTTGTGAAGTACCAATCTAAGGACAGTCTCAAGATACAGATAGTATGACTTACCACCATTTGTTTAGTTGTTTAGACTATTTGAAATTACAGTAGCACTGAAAAAAGTGATTATGATCATTTTTCACATGAATGGCCATTGCAGCATCCCCATGGTCATGCAGTCCAAATTCAGACACTTGGCAACTGGCTCATATTTAGGACAGTAGCAATATCCCGGGGACCACTATTTCTGCCCTTCTGACAAGCAAAGTCAATGAGGTAGCCAGATTCATTTCACAACCATGTGATTAATTTAACAACAGCAGTGAATGGCTTAATTGTCTATACATATAATTTGTAGGCATTGTCAGTTCAGATAATTCTTTCTTTCTTTCTTTCTTTCTTTCTTTCTTTCTTTCTTTCTTTCTTTCTTTCTTTCTTTCTTTCTTCTTTCTCTCTCCTTTTCTTTCTTCCTTCTGTCTGTCCTTCCTTCCTTCCTTCCTCCCTCCCTCCCTCCCTCCCTCCCTTCCTTCCTTCCTCATTTATTCATTCTTTCTTTCATTTCCTGCCTTTATTATTTTAAAAAAAAATAACTCCAGGTGGCTAACATATCTAATACTTCTTCCTACTCCTTTCCCCCCACCACAACAACCCTGTGAGGTGAATTGGGCCGACAGAGAGAGAGTTACCTAACTGGTCTTCATGACTAAGGTAGGTGTTGAATTCATGGTCTCCCATTTTCTAGCCTGGTGGCCAAAGTGGCATTGACGTGAAATACAGGATCAGGAATGGGTTCAGCAAACTTCCTTCTTATATATTCCTATCCACTGAAGGATGTTTGGATACAATGGCAACTCAGCTCTGGTAAAAAGCCCAAGAAAAAAAAAAAGCAAAGATCTCCTCACACTAGAGAAATGGGTCTTCAAATGGACATTTACTACTAATCTAAGTGGGTATAAAATGATGTACTGTAACTTCACATATAAGTTGAAGCAGCCTGAGCTCATTATGACTGTCCAAGAGTGGAACATTGGGTTGGACAGGCTCGCTTGATGAAATTGTTCAGTGTGCCCCTCTGTGAAAAGGGTATATTCTATTCTGGGGAACATTTATAAAGAATTGACAAACAATCTTATAATGCACTTATGCACATCAATGGAGTGGCCACCTCTTTAGGATACAATTCTGTAATTAAATTAATAAACGAACCAGCATCTGATTTAATTATTTTGGAACAAATAAACGACTAAAGGTTGTCTTATTTATGGATTTCCAGATTTGTATAGCTCAGCTTGCATCAGCTCCAGTTAGCAAGGTTAATGACCTGAGATTATGAGAATTATTATGCCGTATCTGGATGATTTCCCGTTCATCCTAGCTGCTGTTAATTGACATTGTAAATCCTTGTTATCTTAAGCTTCTTTACAAACAGGTTCTATTGTCTGTCTTTTACTACAGAAACTGCTGCTGTTTGTATTTCTAGAAGGCATTTTAAATAAATCCAACTTAAAATAAAAACAGAGTTTCATCCCAAAACACCATATATTCTAGTCAGATTCTACTCAGTAGTTTCTATGGTCTAGTGTGGTTTCCATGCAGCTGTGGTGTCAAGATTGCTTGATCCGATTTCAGATGGATTTGGTTATATTTTCATCTTCTGTCCAAACATTTGCATTTACTTGTCAGGTGTTAAAATGCATCTTCCCACAGGAGGGCATCAGAGCTGTTCCAACAAAGCTAAAGGACTATTTGTCAGCTGTTTAATGCAATGTGTTACTGAAAGCA
Source organism: Pseudonaja textilis (assembly GCF_049901715.1). Classification (NCBI taxonomy): domain Eukaryota; kingdom Metazoa; phylum Chordata; class Lepidosauria; order Squamata; family Elapidae; genus Pseudonaja; species Pseudonaja textilis. The sequence continues at coordinate 196,746,123 of NC_141991.1, read as the reverse complement.
TTGCAAATTTAGAAATGCAGACAGCTCTTTCATAGGCAACTTGTAAACTCTTCGGGTGGGTTGTACTCATGTTTTATGTAGCAAAGAAGTCTTCATAAAATTATCCTTGTGAACTGTAAAACCTGGGTGTGTAAAATTTGATTTTTAATCATCATGGATGGCCATTAACCTGCCATTAGCCACAAGAGTTACAAACTCTCATTTAAATGACAGTGAATTTTGCACCAGTTAAATAATGCAAAAGTAGCTGAACTAAAATTTGTTAGTTTACCTCAATTGATGAAATTTAGTTTTCAGGAAAACCCCAAAAGCAAAACAAGTAGAAGACTAAAACAATGAGATTGGAGGGCTGAAGAGTAAAAATATTTACTACATGCTTTCCAGCTCAGAATTAGTCTGGTGAGCAAATTCAAAAGTATTGAGGTGTAATGTGTCTTAGAATCTATCAATGTGGAGAAAGCTGGTTTAAAGCACCTGAAAGATAAATTTAGTTCTTGTTGATCCACACCAACACCAGGAATCAGAAAGATGGTGCCAAAACTATCAAGATGACAGTAGCTGAAATTATGTAGTTATGACTTTTATGTCGTTATGACAGCATATTGACTTTTGTGACCATTTTGGTGAAAATCCCTAATTTCAACATTTAATTTTCTACCCCTTGAACTCATTTTAGCCAACCTTATTATATTGACTTCAATTCTCATAATTTCTAGCCAGTATGATTAAAGGTAAACATCAGAAACCAATAAATGTGGAAAAATTCAGAAGGATTATTGTCAGTCCTTGGAAAAATTGTCATATTGTGTATCACAGGTATTCAATTGAAAACATTGATTGTAGCTGAGATTTACAAGTTTCAAATCATAGTATAATCCCAATTCTATGCTTTATAAACAAAGCAGAGACACAATTCTCTGCACTGCCTCATCATTTAAACATGTTGCTTGACTTGATAATGGCCATTGCATAACTAGTAAGTCTACTAGGCTACATTTAGAGGCAGGTAGGGGACCAAGTCTTTATTTGATGATGAATCAATTATACAGATGTGTAGTAGTGATTCTTTAACAAACATCTATATTATTCAAGAAAGATGTAGTGTTTACAACCAGGTTTGCCAATTATTTATTACATAAAAATAATGAACTTTCTACTGTTCTAAGCAATTTAAAACCTCAAGAAGGGATAATGTTGTGGGGAACTTTAGGAAAAATTGATTTGGAAACTGTCCTCCAAATTGTAGAGAGGGAAAAGACCATGGTAGAAATGATCTGATTTTGAGTCATCTCTTCTTTTGGAGTCCAATGGGAATTGCCTTATGTGATGGAATGGGACAGCTTACCACAGCTGACTTGCCACAGCCATCTTGCCACAGCCGACTCATCCTGGTTGACTTGCCATGGCCAACTTGCCACAGGACAACTTGCTGCAAGGCAATTCGATGTGGGATAACTCGAGAGAGGGACAAGTGAATTTCAGCGGGCCTTGTCTTGCTTTAGGTTTGAACTTTCTCAGGTTAGAAGACCTTGAGGTTGGGGTGAGCCAGAACATGGAGTCCCAGTGGTCTGTCCCATGGTGAGTTGCCCAGGGCAAGTAGGCTGGGGTGAGTCAGCCATGCCAAGATGTCCTAGACCAGGGGTGTCAAACTCGATTTCATTGAGGGCCATACCAGGGTTGTGTTTGGCTGTGGCCAGCTCGACATCACTTGTGATGTATGCATCACTTGCATCACCTGTGGTGGCCCAAGTGTTCCATTTTCAGCTGCAACAGCCTCCTGCAACCCTCTGCCGGCAAAAAGCGCACTCAGGAAGTCTGCATGTGGCCATCTTGAAGTCCATTTTTGCTGGTAGATGCACCACAGGCTGGTCCTTCGCTGTTTCCAGGGTGGCCCCATGGGTTAGATCTAAGCACCCAGATTTGGTTCACAGGCCTTGAATTTGAAACCCCTGTCCTAGACCCTTCTTGAAACTTCCCATGTCAGATAAAGTAAAAAGAGAGATCGTGAAGATTCAGCTTGGCTATCTATGAAGCCCCAAATCTCAATCTGTCAATCATGGCTCAGATATGGACAATGGGCTTAAACAGTTGTGTTGCTTTTGATGAAAAAAAAATTAAAAGCAAGCAAGCAAAGAAACAAAAACGAGACAAGTAGTATAACAAATGCCTTTTTTTAACTTTCCACTTACTGGGAAAAAAACCTGACAAGACACTGGATTTTTCATAACATCTTATATCACAGTTATCTCAGAAGAATGATGGCGATTGTCCTGTTGATTCAATACTATTGTTCCTAGATAGGTAGAAAGCCAAGGGGAAATGTTGATTAGATAATGCTTGGACAAAGTAGAAAGCTTTTTGAGTTTAGTTTTTTCAGTATTTATTTGCATAGATCAAAATATAGAACTGAAAATGTTTGTTGCTTTTCTATTTTTCATGGACCATTCATTGGTTGCCGAACGGCAAAATTTACCTCAAGTGTTCTTAAGTAAAGCACTTTCTTTCCAGTGCTTAAGAGCGACGCATTGTCTCCTGTCATAAAAGCTAAAAGAAGTCTGCCTTTTCATTGACTGGGCCTTTGTATAGTTATATCATCTAATATGTGAAGATGAATACACTGAAATTACAAACATTCTTTCCATGAAACCCCTGAGTATCATTACCTCAACAATTTTATTTAACCTCTGCGATATCCTACATCCTTTTATCTATCTTGAGAATGTGGATTTTATAGGACCCAGCTAAGGGCTTTTGGAGGGTCCAGCCACAAAGCTTACAAATGGTTTCTCTTTCCTCACCAATGCCTCTCAGCAAGTGACACTCAATAGTAGATGGCTGATTTGCAACAGTCTCTTCACAAAGAAGACCAAACTGGCCCTAGTATCCCATTGGGCCAAAGTCTGCCTTTTGAACAATGAACGTGAAGGAAAAACTGACATGAATGCTGACCTGAACACATATGATGCAAAACCCTGATTCTGGCAGGATCCTGGTCATACCTAGAATTTCCTTTCAAACTTCTACCCATACAGAGTGATCTGGACACGGATAACAGATTCTTTTGGGTTCCCTTTCCATACATACTTGGATTAGCAGGAGATGGTTTCTGCTAATTTCTTATGTAGCTTGTTGAATCTGGTATTGAAGGAATCATAGTATATTCCACGGCTTTGTTCATGTTTTGTTTAGTGATGAGCAGCATTACAGCTTGAGGCATCCATTTTTATCCATTATGTTTTTTATGGAATGCTGAATTATTTGTGCTTCCCCCTCCATCCTAGGTTCTAGCAGTATAGAAGTGACAGGAAACTACTTATGCATTTGCTCTGCTCTGCATATATATTATAAATATTTGATTCTCAAATATGCACTTATTTGGAATTAATAGAATTTTCTTTTGAGTAGATTATTAATGAATTTAATATTGGTGTACCATCTTTTCACAGAAGTTCATGTGGATCAGATGGGATTGTAAATGGTAAACTAAAAGGGTACTCCAATCTATTATCAGAATAATTTGTTTTACTTATATTTAGATCAACACAATATCTAAAGTCCAATATATGTAATTTTAATCTAGTCCTTGACGTGATTCATCATTTTAATCTTAGAAATGATTGCATATATTATCTCCACAGTTCAACTAATTTAATATGTTGTAGAGACCACTTAAGAATACCAGAGTCTCTATTTTTATCTTCTTGAGGCAGGGTGTATAATTAATATGCCAATCTTTCCACAACACGGGTTATATTAACCTTTATTTTCAGAATTCTAAACAGGGCATTTATATATGGCACTCAAATTCTCATTTACTTCAGATACAAACTCTTGTGGAATAATGGATCAGAGGAGACCAATAGGTAAAAGGAAAAAAATAATAATCAGCAAAGTTTAATCTGGATCTATCTGATGTCAGCATTGGGATGCTTACAGTATCTATAATCCTGAATAGCACAATGTCCATTTCTCACTGGTTTAATGTATATAGACTATTATGCTTAACATTTACACAGTATTTTAAAACACCAAAGGACCATTTGCAATGTAGATATTCCTGACACATGCACTAATTTATTAACTGGGTTTCTTTGTTTGTCCATTTATACATGGAGAAGCCACTTTATTTCTTCTTGAAAATGCCCCAAATTCCAGAATCTTTATTAAAGAAACATGCTTTACGCTGTCTGTCCTTGCAGGATTATTCAGATGAAACCCAGAGATAAAACAGTGAAGTTTCAAGTATGAAATGGGATTACACTTAAAAATTTCTTAACTTCAGCTGACACATATAGAAAAAATCTTCCTGTTCCCAATAAAAAAAATATGGACTTATGATTTACTAGGAAAGAATTCCCTTTTGTAGAACCCAATGAAACTAATGATACATTTCATTTGTGTTCCGGACTAGCAGGCTCGAAAGCCTGCAACTCTGATTGGCCCGCGAATAGCAGATCGTGATTGGTCACCGCAGACTGATGCGATTGGCTAGTAAATGGGCTGCCGCGATTGGCCCTGCCAAGAGCGGCAAACTCAAATCGCTTTCATTGGCTGCCTAGCCGCAGCCAGCCCTATATAAAGGGCTGCTGTGGCTGGGATTCTTTGCTCAGATCTGAAGTCACTAATAAAGAGCTGTTGTTATTTGAGTCTGGCCTCCGTTTCTGAACCATCCTCCCAGATCTAACAATTTGGAAGTGCTAAAAGACAAAAAAAATAGCAAAAAATATCAATCAGTGGCTAGCTTCCTTTCAGTTCAGTGTATCTTTTTTTGATTAGTCTGTCATTGATGAGGTCTCAACTTATGAGGGTTTGTGGACCCA